>NC_080540.1:87988060-88288060 GCF_028640845.1 Ahaetulla prasina
GAGAAACATCCATAGAGAATGAGCTAAAAATTTTCAAGGCAGACAAACTAGGGTGTATCAGATCAAGATTTGATCTGGAGGATACAGAGTCAAAATATAAGATTGATAGAAGAAGTAAATTCAGTATACTATGGCAGTATACTATGGTAGCCGAAGAAAAATAGTGAATGAAAGCCTTGGACAATAAAAAGAATGCATGAAGATTGAATTAGACTTCAACAACAAAGAAAATCCTCTGATTACAACAAAATACCTTATGCCACCAGACTTGAAATCCTGGATTTAGAAAATTTAGAACTCCGCCACCTTTGACATGACCTGAGTTTAACTCATAGAATCATCTGTTGCAACGTCCTTCCTGTTGAAGACTACTTCAGCTTCAGTCACAACAATACACGAGCACACAATAGATTTAAGCTTAATGTGAACCGCTCCAATCTTGATTGCAGAAAATATGACTTCAGTAACAGAGTTGTTAATGCCTGGAATGCACTACCAGACTCTGTCTCTTCCTCTCTGTGGTCTCTTCCCAAAATCCCCAAAGCTTTAACCAAAAACTATCTACTATTGACCTCACACCATTCCTAAGAGGTCTGTAAGGGGCGTGCATAAGAGCACCAACGTGCCTACCGTTCCTGTCCTAATGTTCCCTCTGATTGTATCCAATTTCATATAGTTATTACATACTTATGATTATATACATGCTTATATATCGAATAGTTATTTCATGCTTATGCTTATATATACTGTTGTGAGAAATAATAAATAAATAAATAAATAAATAAATAAATAAATAAATAAATAAATAAATAAATAAATAAATAAATAAATAAATAAATAAAACAAAACAGAAAAAAGAGTAAAAATTGAGGCTGGCAAAGCAGGAATCAGCAATCCATTACCAGAGACGGCTATCAGGTAGACATAATAATTTCTCAGCTTCAAGGCCATCAAGTGCTGCTCTACATATTTGATAATTTGGAATGATGGAGGAAATAGCCCCAGTTCTAAATCCAGAAGAGTAGAAAAATCTTTTCCATCATTGCAATAGAAGTGAGCAATCAACTACTGGATATGGCTCCATCCTTGTCTGCCAAAATGATTTAAAACTAGCCAAGTCTTCTCTGTCTTTTGCCAAGTCAAAAACCAAGAAATCCAGCTAAGCTGTGTTACGTCAGAAATTCTGTGATTTACTGCTGAGTCCATGATGGGAAGCCTGACAATAACTCAATCCAGAATGTCAAGTACAAAAAGGATATCATTAACAACAATGAAGAAAAATAAAATATTTTTTTAAAAAAGATCAGGTAAATTACAAGAAAATTTAAAGTTAGGGTAGAACTATGCAAGTTCAGTCGCAGAAGTGACCTAATAAGGTAAATAGAAAGTGGAACATCGAATAATTGAGTTGTAAGGGATCTTGGAGGTCTTTTAGTCCAGCCCCCTGCTTAAGCAAGAGACCTTATATCATTTCAGACAAACTGTTATCCAGTCTCTTTTTGAAAGCCTCCAGTGATGGAGAATCCACAACTTCTGAAGGCAAGTTATTCCATTGGTTAATTTCTCCTGAATTTTAAGTTGCTTTTCTCCTTGGTTAGTTTCCAACCATTGTTTCTTTTCATGTCTGTTGGTGTTTTGGAAAATAGTTTGACCCCTTCATCTTTGTAGGAGACCCTCAAAGGTTGGAGGGAGGGGAAAAATGAGACTAGGAAACTGAAAAGGACATTCTCAAGTATAATATAATATAACAACAGAGTTGGAAGGGACCTTGGAAGTCTTCTAGTCCAACCCCCTGCCCAGGCAGGAAACCCTACACCATCTCAGTCAGATGGTTATCCAACATTTTCTTTAAAATTTCCAGTGTTGGAGCATTCACAACTTCTGCAGGCAAGTCGTTCCACTTATTAATTGTTCTAACTGTCAGGAAATTTTTCTTTAGTTCTAAGTTGCTTCTTTCTTTGATCAGTTTCCACCCATTGCTTCTTGTTCTACCCTCAAGTGCTTTGGAGAACAGCCCGACTCCCTCTTCTTTGTGGCAACCCCTGAGATATTGGAACACTGCTATCATGTCTCCCCTAGTCCTTCTTTTCATTAAACTAGGCATACTGAGTTCCTGCAACCGTTCTTCATATGTTTTAGCCTCCAGTCCCCTAATCATCTTTGTTGCTCTTCTCTGCACTCTTTCTAGAGTCTCAACATCTTTTTTACATCGTGGCGACCAAAACTGGATGCAATATTCCAAGTGTGGCCTTACCAAGGCATTATAAAGTGGCACAAACACTTCACGTGATCTTGATTCTATCCCTCTATTTATGCAGCCCAGAACTGTGTTGGCTTTTTTAGCAGCTGCTGCACACTGAAATATTGGCAGAGTCTATATTCAGGAACTGATTCTTCTGGATAATGAGATAAAATAGGCAATGGTACAGCTGTCAAATAGGAAAACTCCAAATACGCAATCAACAATTTAAAATTTTAGAATATATGGTTAAAGTTCAAGTGGCTGTGTAGAAACATATATAGAATAAGACTTTGGTTTTCTAGAATCCAGAAAAGAACTAATATAAACTTCTAAAAAAAGGAAGTTAGAAGAAAACATGCAAGTTACGGAATCATTGCAAGATTCTCCATGGAATCAAAACTTTGCTTAAAGTCCTATTCAGAAGAATAGTGCTATACATGAAGACAGAAATACCAGATAAACAAGCAAATTTTGGAAAAATCAGGAATTAGCATTAATGATGGAAAGAGCAAGATAATTTATTTTGCTTTATTGACTATAGCAAAAAAGTTGAATATATCGATTATTGCAAAAGTAAGGCATATGCGAGTTAATAATGGGTCAGAATGTCTGATTATTCATCTATAGAATATTTGTAATGAACAAAAAGCAACTGTAAGAACTGAATTGGGAAAATAAGAGTGTTCATCAAAAAAAGATGAAATAAGGATGCTTATTTTCCCATATCTTTTTAAATGGGAGAATAAATACAATTTTTTTAAAAGCAACATTGGAGCAAATTATAGCTGGAATCAGAATTGGAGGCCAAATATAGTTTGCCTGTTTGCTTGTTTATACCCATGATGGTGAACCTATGGCATGCATGCCATAGGTGGCATGCAGAGCCATATCTGCGGGCAGGTGAGCCATTGCCCTAGCTCAGCTCCAGTGCGCATGCGCGCCAGCAGATTTTTGGCTGGCCCCACCCATGCCACCCCTTTCCACCCAGGAGTCTTCACATGGCCTGTTTTGGATACCAGGTAAGTACAGGGCTTCGTTGGAGGCTCTGGGAGAGCATTTTCGGCCTCTGGAGGGCTTCTTGGGGTCATTTTTGCTCTCCCCAGCCTCCAGGAAAGCTTCTGGAACCTGGAGACGTTGAAAAACAGGAATACCAATCCCAGCAGAAGTTGGGAAATGGACTGTTTCTGGCCTCCAGAGCATCTTTGGGGGGGTGGGGGAGGCTGTTTTCACCCTCTGGAGGCTTCAGGTAGTCTGCTAGGCTGAAAACAGGGCATGGGAGGGTTGTGTGCACATGGGGTGGGGCATAGGGGGCTTTGAATTATGGGTGTGGACACACACACTCATGTGACCCCTTCACTCCTCTCCGTTTTTGGCATGTGACGGCAAAAAGGTTAGCTATCACTGGTTTATATCTTCAAGTTAGTGTTGACTTCTGGCAACTGTAGTTTTCTTCTAAAGTGGTTTTGGAAGTCGTTTGCCATTTTCTCCTTCCTAGGGCTGAGAGAAAGTGGCTGGCCCAAGTTCATCCAAATAGCTTTTGCCTATCGCAGGATTAGAACTCACACTTCTGTTTTCTGGCTTGGTGCATTAACCACTGGTTCTCTAGATGATTTATTAGCCAAAGCAAATTGTTAGAATACTCATAACAGAAGTAAAAATTGAAAATAAGCAACACTGGGTAATATTATAAACTAAGAAGACCATTAAGAATTAGCAGTTCTATACACAAATCTGAAAGCACATTAGGGATAACATATATTCCTTTCACAGAGAAAGAAAAAGTTTAAGGAGACCAAAGGACAGATTACAGCCCACTATGCCTGCCTTCAATAGATAAAAATGCTTGGGAAAAGGTTGGGAGAGAGTTACTGAATGTAATAAGTTCCCAATGTATGAATTTTCAGGTTATTTCAAAGAGGGCTTGGAAATATCCACACTTTTTGTTATTGTTGTTCATTTGACTTTTGATTATTATGTATTTCTTTGCCAAACCAAGTTTACCTCAGCCAGAGAGGTCATCCATCATTATGAAGCCAACCTTCACTGGCAATCTTACCTTCTTTCTGGCAGCTGCTGCAATGCTTACCAACTTGGGAAATGGAAACTGGAAGGAGAAAAGAGGAGGGAGGGAAACTAATCACCAGAAGTCAATAATGTGTCACTGAAAATATGGAGATGCTTCCTGAATAAAGTAGATTAGCCAACAAAAATAGCTATTTGGGAAAAGTAGAAGGTCACTCTGTAACATAAAGTGAACGTTTCTGACACACATAGATATATACCTTCATCCTCTGAAGATCCAATTTATTCTTAATTAAGAAGCAGTTCGTATTTTCTAATCAATCTTTTTTTACATTGTATCTCCCCATTCCCTTTTACTCTTTATATTCTATTTCTTTTAAATGAACTTTTACATCAGGAAACTCCCAAATGCCTAGTTCACACCACCATACTGAGGTGGGGGTACCTCAGTACAAATAATGCAGTACATTAGGGGTTTATGAATCTTTTTGCACTATTTTTTAAATAAAAACATGATATTTTAAGAAATGCTATGTCCCCCAATTAAAAATGGCTTGTCCCATTGTGAAATCTGTCAACTCTTGTAGAAATCTGATCATGATCTATGGCAATGCAAATAAGAATAAATTATTTTAATGTCTTTTTGTCCATTTCCTGTATTATTTCAGTTTTTTAATCCATAGATTCTTACATTTTTTTAAAGCTTAACTCCCCAAATTCTGTATTTCTAATACAATAAAAGTAAAATTTTCTTGAGTTTGTTGTCTGGTGATTACATGGGTGTGTCCATGATGGATTTTTGAATGCAGAAATGGTTTGCCATTGCCTTCTTTCAATATGGTATGGTATGTATGTACAGTATGTATGTATAAATGAATGCATGCATTTCTTCCCAGTGTATTATCCAGTCCTGTGACTTCCAGTGCAAGCTTGCTCTTCCATTCAAATTTATTTCAGGTTGGCTAACATTGGCTTGTTGCTGTCATCTACAGTGAAAATGTATTGTATGTTTATTAAACATAGTTTAATACATGTTATACTTATTAAAGTAATAAGTTTAGTTTTAACTAATACATATTTTATTTTTTCTTCAAAAATTTCAAAATTTTCTTGATTCAGATGATAAATGTTCAGCGTTGACTGTTTACATCGTCTTAAAGCTAAAAGTATGAAATTGTACCTCTGAGTATATTCCTTCTGAATAAAGACATCTCATGATGTCTTCAGCAAATAATTGAACAACAAATAATTGAACAAAAGGGTATCAAAAGTGGTATACTATTTATTTTTTAAAAATGGAATTGAAACATTTTTTCCAGGTTTTGCATATTTGTATTTGATTCTGTGCTCTGAACCTGCTATAGTATAATATACATAGAAAACTTTCAAAGACAAATAAAAACACAATCATTCATTTTTCGTGGGTATAAAGTGAGTTTCAGCTTTAATATATCACATTCTGCAATATCAGAACAAATAAGTTGTTAGCATAATACTTTGGAGACTGACACTGAGAATTGAAAACAAGATGGCACAAAGGATTTCTGGTTTGGATGAATTCCAATGAAACAGAAAACTTCATTGTCACAAGTCACTGATAAATAAATTGGAAATTACTGAGTGATTTTTACCGAGGAAAATATATATTGAATACAATAGATTCAAGAAAATAATCTAATGAAAAAGAATACTTTTTTTTACTTCATGTACTTAAATTTATAGACCGCTGCAGTTCCAAATGATTTTAAAAATGTACATTTCAATACAATGAAAGCATTAATTAATATATAATATGAATGCATAATAATAGGTCTTAGTGACTTTTCTAAATCTCAAGAAGGTAGATGCTGATCCATGGTTTGGTGGCTCTGCCTCAAAGGACAGAGTCATCATGATAAAGACCCTCCTCCATTGTCCCTGGTGATATTTCTGTCAGAGAAAGGAGTTAAAGGATGCCCTCCCTACCAGATCTCCAGATCCAAATGGCACAAAACCAAAAGTTATTGGAAAGCTCAAGATATACATCTTTATTTGCTAACAATAACTTATGGTTTCACTTAGACTTCTTAACAGAAGATTGAGCATAGCCGACATTTTTTAAAAGAACTGGGATTTCTTACCATGATCGATTCTTGGTAAATGGCCAGAAGATAACATTAAAGGGCATTTATAGTGCAAGAATTGCTGTATCTTATTCAAACAGAAGTCACATTTCAGCAAATTTTTGATGCTTTTTGATACCAAATAATAAACTCATGGACAAGGATAAACTGTTCAGTGTTATGTACAGTACTTACATGTCACAAAGGTTTTTGAGTGATAATATTTTATTATGAAGCGATAACCAATTTTTAACAAAAATGAATAGATGTACGATGCATTCTGACATGAAGTGAATAATAATTTGTCAGTGATATTCATTGCATTTGGAAGGTTGGTTAAACATCAAAAAATGATTTGATGTTATCAGTGAAATGTGAAGTCACAAGCTTTCCAGATAGCATCAAATATTCAAACTGGAGAAACAGAACTGATATGCATATTTGGATGAAAATGGTATAGATTGAAGAATTAGAAATCCTTCAATGGTTTTAATTATAATAATAATCTCTAGATTTTGGCAGGAGAAACCTTCTGATTCCTTAATGCATACATAAACTTATTTGAAAAATGACTCAAAATTAGCTGGTATTGGGAATAGGATAAAGAAAGTTTTTGGGTTGCAACAGCTATTATCAGGGGTGGGATCCAAGTAATTTAACAACCGGTTCTCTGCCCTAATGATTTCTTCCAACAACCAGTTTGCTAAACTGTTCAGAAAGTTAACAACTGGTTCTCCTGAAGTGGTGCGAACTGGCTGAATCCCACCACTGGCTATTATGTCTACTCTTAACAACCTCAAAAATATCCAAAATCGTATTTCTCAATTTTTTCCAAATTTCAGCAGTATGATTTCAGAGTGATGGGGGACTATAAATGAGGTTTTATTTTGCCTAATTCAGAGGTTGTACATCTGTAATTATACCTGAACACAGGAGAAAGGGATGTCAAATTCATTCTATGTTCAAGGGGCTTTTAAGAGGCTATTTTGAAGCATTTAAGAGGTTATTGTGAAGAACTGAACAGAAACCTGAAAAGGATAGATATTTCTTTCAATGGAGATCTAAGGATTTTGGATGCAATAGATTACTTGCAGAATTGTTTTTTAGAAAAATCCTATGCAGAATAAATTAGCCATGATGTATACAGAAATGAAGAACTGAAAAACCCAGCGTTGTTCATGTATGTGTAAAGTACCCTCTGGTTAAGGCAGATGGTGCAAGGAAAAATGGTTGCCCCTGAAGAAATGTATCAACAATTAGGGAAGCTGAACTGGAGACCACTGCAAAAACAGGAAATATTAAAGGGTTGGATGGAAATCTAAAACATGAAACATCTATAGTATATTTTTCAGTCCTCTTCTTTCCTCACAGCCTTGTTAATACACGGTCCATCTTTCAACCTCCACCTCCAAAGTCATATGCACGCACAAAGAATATTAAACATATTCTTTATTTGAGAGATTGTGAAAAAAAAATCAACAGCACCTTATCTGCAGTCAGGCAAGTATAATTATGGCTTGGTGAACCCCTCTGCAATATTCAAGATGTCCTTGGTTTATAATCGCATCTGAAGAGTCCATGCAGCCTCCCACATATAATGCTCCTTTCCCCCACCGCCAGTCCCCAAAATTACGCCTCAGAACTCAATAAATAAAAACATGATGGGGGAGGGGGGAAGGGAATATAAAATAATAATTGATTGTAAAGGCTGTGCTGAGCGGGGGAGGATAAAATAAGCAACATAATTGGTTTGAGGAAGGAAGGAAGGAAAGAAGGAAGGAAGGAAGGAAGGAAGGAAGGAAGGAAGGAAGGAAGGAAGGAAGGAAGGAAGGAAGGAAGGAAGAAAAAGACCCCATGCAGTCTCAGACCTCATCCTCCTGCTTCGGCATAAATGACTGACACGCATTGGAACAAGGGACGATGGTCATCAGTCCTCACATCCTTTGTCACTGGATCCCCTCCCTCCTTTTCTCGATGAAGAAAGAAAGAAACACGCATTCCCCATGCTGCACTGGAATGGTTGATATGAAACCAAACACACCGCAGCGTGGCACTCGATCTGCAACCGACAGCCAGGGGCTGGCCAAGCATGACGCCATGGCTCGTTTTTCACTCTGACACTACCGCAAGCTCCAAAGCCTTCTTGACTTGCAAGGTGATTGGAATATTGAGCACAATGCTGCAGCATACACAGACTGGTGACTACCAGGACATAAACAGCTGCCCACTCTCCCTCTCTCTCTCTCTCGCCCCCAGCACTTTATGCACAAAAAATGGAAAAGGAACAGAAAGAAGGGGGTTGGTGCAAAAGGTCTACATGCCTCCAGAGAAGATCTGGCTTCTTCTGTTTTCCTGTGTCCCCAAAGACAAAGTCACCTCTGTATCCCTTTTGCTTTGTATGTTTTCGCTATGGCAGTATAACCCTGATCATACATTGCTTTGACAGCAGATGTTGCTGGACCATCTCCGTCCTTTTACAATGCAAATAAATTTCCCGGAGAGAGCAGTAACTTATCATTTGCTGACATGTGGCAACCCCCAACACCAGAAGGGAGGAGGTGGTCTGCATGAGGAAAATCAAAACCCTTCATTACAGTGGTGGTGCGCTGTTCTTTTTTTCCCTGCAATGAATCCTATGTTCCCTGTGGAGTCACAGTCACCAAGATGGGATGACATTGTAAAATGTGTTTGTCAAATAAGAAGCAATCTCAGCATGATGAGGGGGCCAGGGGAGTAAAACACAGTGCTCGACATTGGGTCATTAAAAATTGCTAGGATAGACTCTCAGAGAATGTAATTTGGTTAATAACCACTAATTACATTGCAAGCATGCACCTTCCCCAGACAGATGTCAGAGTAGGGTTTTGGGTTTTGGGTTTTTGTTTTGCTTGTACTAGAAAGCTTGGCGGTGGCATCACAGCTGCCTTTACTCCCAACCAAAACTCTGAACAATTGCAAGGTGAATAATATTCTTAACCCAATTTGGTTCACCCAGTACCTCTTTTCCATCAGCAATATTAGCCACTGTCTCTAAACCAACTTCCAGCCAGCCCAATCCACTGCATTCTTGCCTGCATTATACCTGCAGTGAAGCAGTGAGTCATCACAAATACTGTATCTCTTAATCAACCCAATCTGCCCCATCCAAAATTTCAGAAGTTACCAAAAAAAAAAAAAAATACTGGTAACTTTGGCGTCTTTGGAGAATCCCTGCGATATATTTTCCTCCAGATTTGCTAACTGTAATAATATTCTGGATCTCAGGGAGAAAAAGTCTTAATTATACAGATGCACCCATATCAGCACCCTTAAAATCATCCCAGCGTTTAACAAATCTGCAGGCTGCCGCATCTCAGAAAGCAAGTGGAGGGATTGTATATTTGATTGTTCCCTTATAGGGGGGTCGGGAGAAAGTCCTGGGAACATCACTAAACCAAAGAACCTGAGAAAATTACCAAATTTTCATTGATGAGCTTAGCAAATGTAGAAAATTAAGATTTATGCAAAAGTGAAGCAACAACCCAAGCAGAACAAATAATACACTTTAGCATTTTAAAATAAATTATAAATATGTTTCAAATAATTGCTTGAGTTTTTCTCTTGTGTTTGTCTTGTAAGCCATTGTCCATAGCCTTTAAGGGCTGGAAGTGTTAACAAAGTTCTCTTAATACAGTTGAAAGTGACTGAGCAATGGATAGGGATGAACAGTGCAATCAATACACAAAACAAATTATAAACCCACTGTTATGGTGGATTGTTTTAATTTTCCTGAGTCTAATTTTAAAAAACAACAACAGATAATACTGCAGGAAAAGAGAGTGTTAATAGATTTTTTTTAATCTAAAATCAAGATTGTAAGAAGATATGGTTTTGGTAAGACGATGGAAGATTTAGTTCTTGTCATACTCTCCTAATAGATTCTAGGGTTGATTCTTAGGGAACTACATTTGTAGAGTACACATACAGCACCTCACTATTTTTTTCATGTGGCAGTATGCTTTCTTTGTATGCATGCAAATTTCAAGTTGGGCTTTTTTATTTTTACAAATACTGTACATGTTTCATGGTTATAAATACTACAACTATATCTACGAGTGTCTATATAATGATCAACAAGAGTTTTTAAATCTTATAATCAAAATTACGTTCTATTTGATTGACAGTTGATTGTCATCAACAAGAGAATTTTTTGGAGGGGGAGGCTCAAATTTCAACTCAACTTGTGTTTCAAAAACAATTCTTCAATTTGGATCACAATGAAGGCAACTTAATTTGACTCAGTGCAACTGCAATTTTAGAAACAAATTTCAGAAATAAAGAGCTAGGAATGGCCCATTTGCCAACTTCCGGTGGGACCAGAAGGCCCGTTTTTTGCTCGCCCCGGGCTTCAGAGCTTTTCTAGGAGCCTGGGGAGGGTGAAAACGGCCTTCCCCACCCCCCGGAGGCCCTCCGGAGGCCAGAAACAGGCTGTTTCCCAACTTCTGATGGGCCTGGAAGGCTCGAAAATCAGCTGGCCGGCACACGCATGCGCGCCGGAGCTGAATTAGGGGAATGTTTGTGTGCCCACTGATATAGCTCCGGGTGCCACCTGTGACACACATGCCATAGGTTTGTCATCATGGAGCTAGAATCTCCATTATATGAATTTCACAAATTCTAAATTTTAATTTTAAAACATAATATAAAACACATTCAGGTAAATAATTTGCTTCTGAGGGTAGAAAGTCATTCAAAATTCCAAGAATAAAATAAATGAAAGGCTATATTGCTAGGTCTTTTTAAATGTTGATTATTTATTTTTGCATTATTCCATCTGACATTTTTATTTTTTCTTAGAATTGATGATGTTTGGATGGATGCTTGACCCTATTTTGAAACCAAGCCTGATGCAGTGGTGGGAGGTTAAGGAATATATTTTCTGAAAGCAATAACAATGAGGGGTCCTTGATACTCTCTAGGCTTAGTTGTTTTCTTGCAGATGTTTCATTACTCAAACTAGGTTACATCATCATCATGATGTTATCTAGTTTTGGTAATGAAATGTCTACAAAAAAACAACCAAACTCAGGGAGCACCAATGACCCCTCATTTCAATCCTGAGCTACAAATATTCCCCTTTACTGGTAGTAACGAATATTCATTAGCACTGGGCAATGTGTAATATCTATGAAAATCACCAATACCTTCTGCTTGAACACCCATCTTCTAAATTACCAAAATATTGATGCATTATTCCTTGCCACAAACAACACCAAATTGATTAGCAGAAAAAGGAAATCATAATAAATTTGCTTTTCTCACACAGCTTGTATTGCACACAAATACTGTACAAAACCACAAAATATACAAAACGTTATATAAATATGTATATGCTCAGATAGTTGAAGAATCGGAACATTTCAGAAGTCATTCTTTTATTCCTCTAAGTTAGCATTCAATCAGGTTCACTCTTTTTGGATTTTCTTAAAACACAAGAGATGAATGTCTGTGCAAAGATATTAATAAACTACCAGCAAATTAAGCACAATTATCCCTGATATTTATTATTGTTAAATCTCTCTCTCTCTCTCTCTCTCTCTCTCTCTCTCTCTTTTAAGAAAACTAGTGTAGCACTTAAAGCAATCAGAATATAACATGCTAAGCATTGTTATGTAGCTTTGAACTTACCCATTGTTTTAATTTCTCTGTAGAGAATTTTAGGAAAGTAAGATGAATATATTTTTAGAATTATAAAAATGTGAAAACACACTGGGAAGCAATTTGACTTTCAGTAATAGCCATTCAAATATTAAACTCCTACGAAATTATTAACACAGGAAGATGATCTGCCATTATCTTTCTGTTTTCAAATGAAAAGAAGTACCAAAGGATAAATTACCCAAACTTGATAATGACTTGTTCAAAGAATTTTCTAGAACATCTTCTAAAAGTTCATCTAATTTTGGGATGTTTTTTCCATCAATTAAATAATAGTAATCCTGAATGTTATTGCTCTATTCCTTCTTTAATTGCTATTTACCTAGAACTTGTTTAGGGTCCAGCTGCAGGAGGCAGCTTGCTTGTTTTGTTTTGTTTTATTTTATTTATTTTATTATTTTATTTTATTTTATTTCTGAATGGAACCCAAAAGATCCATCAGTACTTTTACCCACACATTGGGTACAAA
The DNA here is from genome assembly GCF_028640845.1 of Ahaetulla prasina. Lineage (NCBI taxonomy): Eukaryota > Metazoa > Chordata > Lepidosauria > Squamata > Colubridae > Ahaetulla > Ahaetulla prasina. The sequence continues at coordinate 88,000,593 of NC_080540.1, forward strand.
AAGTGGAATGTATGTGATACTTGCTTTTATGGAAGTGTAGAGAAAAACATTATAGTTAATGCAACAAATGCCAGTTGGATATGGTTAAAAATAATATCTTTGTTACAAGTATGTGGAGAGTTTGTTGATATATTTTAACTGATTTATTAAAAGCTGATAAGATTTTTACAAAATGACAGATTCTCAGATCAGTTTGACTCTTGTTAAATATATATGTTTTCTTGGCACCCTTATGGAATTGATTGGCAATTGCTTTCTTCCATATATACAATTTTTAAATTTCCTATGGGGTTCTATCTACATACTGGCCAGACTCAGTTCTGCTCAGCTTCTGAACCCAGGTAAAATGAGCCAGAAAATTATTAACAAGATATCAACAAAGCCCAATGCATTCTATATCAACAAACATTACTTCCTTGCAACAGACTATTTCCCACCAGCATTTGTGTGCCTTAAAATGATTTATTATTTTTCCCAAGTTTCATGCTAATTTCATGCTATTGTACGTACATCCATAAATATTTGCACTAGTTCTTTATTATGTATGTATCATTTTTAATTAATTTTTCACTCCATTGTCATTATGAAAGATGACTTCCTTGTTCTATGATTCATTAACTGTCAAGTCCAAGTTATTCGTGTTATCTAATGGGATGTTTTTCTCTCTGGATTGCAATCCTTGGGATTGCATCTTTCCCCCCCTGAAAAGTGATTAGAAAAGTGAGCAAAATAGTTAATCCTATCATTTCTCAGCACTCAAGTCTTTCCACAGAATTTTCCACTGAAAATTTCCACAGAAAATTGCTGTTCTGCGGCCTTCTTGTGAGGGGCTGCTGTTTGGAGCATGTCTGGACTCTGGAGCAATGATCTCCCATTGTCTCCTTCTCCAGGAGTTCCAAGGAACCAGTCCATTCACTAATTCCTTGGTCTTTGTCATGGTTGTAGGCTCCACTTTCACAGAGCTGTCTTCAGTTCACCATATCTTCCTCCAAAGTTCAGAACTAGATACATTCAATCAATAAGTCTTAAATCTATCCCCAAATTATGTATACAAGTGAAACTCGGAAAATTAGAATATCATGCAAAAGTTCATTTATTTCAATAATGCAACTTAAAAGGTGAAACTAATATATGAGATAGACTCATTACATGCAAAGTGAGATAGTTCAAGCCTTGATTTTTCATAATTTTGGTGATTATGGCTTACAGCTCATAAAAACCCCAAATTCACAATCTCAGAAAATTAGAATATTACATGAAATCAATAAAACAAGGATTGTACATAGAACAATATCGGGCCTCTGAAAAGTATAAGCATGCATATGTACTCAGTACTTGGTTTGGGCCCCTTTTGCATCACTTACTGCCTCAATGCGGCGTGGCATGGATGCTATCAGCCTGTGGCACTGCTGAGGTGTTATGAAAGACCAGGATGCTTCAATAGCGGCCTTTTCTTTTCTTTTTTTTATTGAAAGAGTTTTAAAAAACAAAAACATTTTCCCCCCTTTTTTCCCCCTCCCTCCCCAAAAAAAAAACCCCTTCCCCCCTCCCTCCCCAATAGCGGCCTTTTCAAATCAAGACTTGAACTATCTCACTTTGCATGTAATAAGTCTATCTCATATATTAGTTTCACCTTTTAAACTGCAATCCTGAAATAAATGAACTTTTGCACAATATTCTAATTTTCTGAGTTTCACCTGTAATTACTGGTGCTTGCTTTCTGTTGAGTTATATCAGAATACCCTATGATACCCTCTTTCTCTCTTTCTTTTTAATTTGACCCTAAGGCCTCTTTGTTTTGTTATCAGAAGCTTAAAAACATTACAGGCATTACAGTAAGGGAGGCAAAATATATAGTATATCAAAATGGGGATGATCATTTCATAGAGTAGCAGAAACCTCTATTCCTAATCTCCTTTTCTTAATATTTGACTTTATTATCCATCCTAGTTATAACTTGGATTAATTCAACTTCATGACATCAGATTTTAGTAAGCATTTTAGCTTATATAAGATACTATTTTTAAGTTTGTATCCCAAACTTAAACATCTTTACTATGGCATAAAGATACCTGAAAATGTTAAATCTGCAATTACCTTTAACATGAATGATGTGGACAAAGAGTTTAGAATATTTTTAAATGATTGTGATAAGGCATATGTGATTAAAAAGTATTTATTTCCAAAGCTGGTTACTATTTGAAGTGTAGTTATTTTTTCTATTTATTCCTCCTGACATTACTTCAAGCAAATGTATACCTTATTTAAATAAGTTTACTTCACAAAGACTGATTTTTAGGATATCATTTTCTTTCTAGAAATTACCATTGTGTTCTAAAATTGTATTTATTTTCTATTCTTTCTAAATGTTCCATATTCGGATACTTATTTTAACTTTGATTATAGATTGGAACTAGGAATTGTAAAACTCAAGTATCACTTGAAATTTGGTTTTCTTATCTTGGGCATCTGAGGAAATCCTTCTCAATAATTGTTTACCTGTCACTTTTGCTGCTGAAGTTTCAGTTCAAGAGTTGAAAAATTAACTTTTAGTCTTTTCTCATGATATTCTCTTCTTAAATTAACAAAATTAGAAAAAGATGTGGCTGTTTTTAAAAAATGTGGCTGCTTTAATAAGTTGCAGGCAGAAGCTTAGAACATGCATACATTCTGAAGCTTCTCTTCCAAACCAAATGTAAAGTGTTACACAGAGGGCTAATGAATACCAATATAAAAGTAGAATAGTTGCTCATATTTCAGATTATTGCTATTTCCATTGTATTTTTGGAATCTGAACCTACTTTGGGGAGGTTCTAAAACTTTGCTTGGAGATGGGCTGCTCCTCACAAATACCAAGAAAAATTGGTATTGGAAAATATCTGGCTTGGCTCATCTGTAGGGATTTAAACTAAAACTGGAGGGGAAAGGAGTGTGATTTATAGGACCAAACTCAAAGCATAAACCCCAATACAGCAAATCAGACAATGGGGAAAGATGTGGTGAGAAGAAAGGAGCACTCAGGTATAAAACAAGAGATTGTTGTTATTGTTATTAGTTGCGAAGTCATGTCCGACCCATCGCGACCCCATGGACAATGTTCCTCCAGGCCTTCCACTATCTTCTGGAGTTCATTTAAGCTCATGCCTACTGCTTCAGTGACTCCATCCAGCCACCTCATTCTCTGTCGTCCCATTCTTCTTTTGCCCTCAATCTTTCCCAGCATTAGGCTCTTCTCCAGTGAATCCTTCCTTCTCATTAGGTAGCCAAAGTATTTCAGTTTCATCTTCAGGATCTAGACTTCTAAAGAGCAGTCAGGATTGATCTCCTCTAGGACAAGAGATACAGGAAGAAAACAAAGGGTCAGCTTTAATGTCTATACATCAGTGCTCAGAGTTTGGGAACAATGAGAACAGGTATAATATTGTTGCTATTTCTGCAATTTGATGGAATTGAACCTATGATTGGAACATATTGCTAGAAGGATATAAATTGTTCAAAAGAAAAAGACCCAACTCAAAAAGAGGCGGAGAAGTTGCATTTTATGTAAAGAATTACTAAATCTCTACACAATACTAAGGGGAAAAGCCTTTGGATAAATCCAACCAAGTAGAGGAAATATATGACCTGTTTGCTAATCAGTTAGCTGAGGTGGGCAGGAAATATACCATTTAACATAATGAGGAAATAAACTCTGCAGCAAGTGGGATATTGAACAGATTTCTGATGTGCCTAGCTATCATCCAAAAGATGGAAGTGGGAACTAGAAAGAGAGTATGCAGGACTTAATCCTAACTAAAAGAGATGAAATAGTTGAGAGAATGGAAGTTGTAGGAACTTTGAGAATGGGTGACCATGTCATACTAGAATTCATCATAAAACAGGCAACAGTGACTGAACAAAATCAGACCAGTGTTCTAAACTTCAAAAGAGATGGCTTTAACAAACTAAGGGTGATTAGGAAGGATTTCATGGATGGGGAAAAATAATTCAGGATAAATAGGAAACTTTGAAAAACTAGATACTAAAGACCCAAATGAAAACAATATCATAGAACAAAATACCAAGGAACTCCAGGTGAAATCAGAATGGTTGCACCAAGAGCTCACTGACAAATGGAGGGACAAAAAGAATAGTATAAAAAAATGGAAACAGGGACACATGTCTAGAATACCAGCAAATAGCCTGAATCTGCAGGAATGGAGTCAGGAAGGCTAAAGATCAGAATGAACTAATATTGTCAATGGCCAATCAGAGAGAGATCCAAACTGGAATTAAGGAGAAACTTTCTGACAGTGAGAACAATTAATCAATGGAACAGCTTGATCCTGGAATTGTGGGAGCTCCATCGCAATGTGGTTTTCAAGAAAAGATTGGACAACTATTTGTACAGGATGGACTAAAGACTCCTTCCAGTCCTGTTATTTTAAGCATCTTGTGCAGAAGCCGATGCTGTCTCCACTTGTTGTTTCATTTTCCACACATTCCATACAGAATTGACATCATAATGCTTTGAGCTGTATTTATGTTATTACTGGGTTTTTTTGTCAGGATGGCCTGACAAATACTGGCTGGAAATCAAGGCCACTGCCATTGAGAAAGTGGGACTGAGATTGATCTTCTCACTTTGTTTTCCTGATTGCTACTTTATGTGATGCCATTCTTCAACTAATGACTCTTAGTTGGTAGGAATTGTGGACCCCTGTGTGTCAAATACAGGCTGGCTTGACACAAATGACTGGCCCCTCAGCTTGCCTACCTGAATAACTAATTGGTACTTGAATAGTGATTAGTGGCAACAAAGTAGATGCTGGATGAAATGACAAACATATGAAAATGAATTTCTCAGTCAAGTATAGAAGAATAGTGGGAGTCAATGTTCCTTTCATTAACCATAAAATAAGGCAGACATAATTCCCAGCTCATATCCATTCACCTAGTCCATTATCTGGAGACAGTGTGTGCTTGGAACGGTCTGTTTCATGAGAGCTGATCATTTTGGCAGCCTCATTACTATGACCTCACTGAGGCTGCTGTGTCCCCAGTGCAGAATGTGTTATTTTGTCTCTGCCCCCTACAGCCATGGAACATGACCGATGCATGTGATTTCTGAGCATATAAATCATCATCCATCTTGACCTTGACCTTGAAAAGACAGGGAGGTTGAATGCGCCTGAATGCCGCAGACAGAAAAGGTGGAGGAGGCATGAAGAAATCAAAGGGAGCTTTCTATGTAGTCACACAAAGGTTAAACATCCTCATATTATATACCAGGGCATTTAGCTCTTGATTACCCACTCAACCCTATGAACGCACTTCATTTTAAATCATGATGGACAAAAATACAAAACAAAATTATAAATGATTATAAATGCAGTGGAAAAAGAAAGCCTATTAGCAATAAAAGGATAGATTCAAGATGAAGGGACAGGATTACTAAATTGCTTCACTCTAAACCCAATCATATTTTAAATCCAACCATCCTGCCTTTGTGCTATACATTATTTTACAATCTACATATATAGTCAGAAATTGGAGTGATTGAGTTGGTAACGTATGCCCCTGTGGGGGATGGGTATATGTGTTAAACAATCAAGATAGCAGTCGCAATTGTGTGCCTGAAACCCCACTTTCTTTATAAAAAAGAGTGAAACTTTGAGCTTATGGATATGACATCTTATGTTTCTTTGTCCTTCCCATAAAATGCACATTGATAGTAACTTTTAGTTTCTAGACAGAAGATTGGGTAGGATTGATTGACTGCATCCTCTCAACTCATTTTTTATTCCTATCAGCCACAAAGATAGATTCTCTCCGTGACAATCTATCCTGTACCTTCAAGTCTCCCTATGGTCCACTTTCATCACTGGAAAGCCATTCACCTTGCCAATAGTCTTCTTTTTCCTTCCACTCTCTTTCCTTCTTCTCTTTCCTTCCACATTGAAGCCTTTTTCTGAAGAGTAGGTCTTCTCATAATGAGTTCAAAGCAAGTTAATTGGATCCTAGTCATTTCTGCCTCTGATGAGAACTTTGGGTTGATTTTGCTTGATAATCCATTTGTTTGTTTGTTTGTTTTGGCTGTCCATAGTAGTCTCAGAAGTCTCCTCCAACACCAAAGTCCAAATGCATCAATATTCTTCCTATCCTGCTTCTTTAAGTACAGCTTCTGGGAAAAGAATTTTTTTTCATAAGGAATAAGCAAGAAACACAGAGTTGTTTTGTATAGAAATCCACAAATGACTGATATTGATATTAATAAATCCAAAACTGATATTATTTGATGAGCATGGCAGATATGTGGAGGCTGAAATTGATTTGAATAAAACCAAAATGATGTTATTAGGAATCTATGGTCCAAATGTGAACAAAGCAGTATTTTTAAAGGACACTTGAAAAAAAATAATGACAAATTTGTCATATTGCAGTTTGTGTGCCTGTTGGGAGATTGAAATGGCGTAGTCACATCACAGCATCTAAATATCTTTTCCAAGGCCTTCATGGCTGCTGTAGCCAATGTTAACCTGGGTCCTATTTCTTGATTGCTTCTTACTTCCTTATTTGATTGCTTCCTTTACTTTAGGATGGTTGATCCTAAAAGGCAGAAGCTAGCCATACCTCAATACTTCATTGTCAATTCTAGGACAGGTTGTTCCACCAGTTGCCATTAGATAGGTCTTTTTGTATTTAATTTTATCCCCATTTTTTTTCACTGTCCTCTTTGATTTTTAGTGTGAAGACTTGCAGATTATTTATATTTTCAGCTATCAGGGTAGTATCATCAACCTAATGCTGGTCATTGATGTGTCTTCCTCCAATTTTAAAATTGTGCTTATTTCCTTCTGATCCAGTTTCCCTTAATGTACATACAGCTTATAGGTGGAATAAATAAGAGGAGACTACGCAGTATTGATGCACTTCTTTGCCAGTCAGGAGCTAGTCATTTCACCATGCTCTGTCCATAGTGTGGCTTCTTGACCTGTAGATAACTTTCTATTCTAGGGTCCTCATTTCAAACTTTGCATAGTTTGATCAACACAATCAAAGATTTTTTTACAACTAATGAGACATATATTTTTTTAAAAATTATTCTTTGGCTTTTTCAATTATCCAGCTTGCATCAGCAATGATGTCTCATGTTGTTCTGCTTTTTCTAAAGCCATCTAAAGGCTCTATTCTGCATTGGATGATCTTAAGCATTATTTTGCCAGCCTGTGAAATTAAGGATATTGAATGATAGTTTCCACATTCTGTTAAGTCTCCTTTTTTGTTTTGGAATGTTGATTGGCCTCCTCCAATTGGTTGGCTAAAATAGCATATATATATTGACTGGCAGTGCTGTATACTCAGTTTATCTCACTATATCTTTCTTGAGATTTAATATGAGAAGCCAAGAAGGCTGCAGCAAAGTGGAGAGAGGTTTATATGAGGAAAGACAGAAAATCCATTTATACCCCTTGTGGTGCGACCGAAACAATCTGGAACTGAACACACTCAAAACCTTAGAAATGGTGGTAGACTTTAGGAGAAACCCTTCCATACTTCCACCTCTCACAATACTAGACAACACAGTATCAACAGTAGAAACCTTTAAATTTCTAGGTTCTATCATATCGCAAGATCTAAAATGGACAGCTAACATCAAAAACGTCATCAAAAAAGGACAACAAAGAATGTTCTTTCTGTGCCAACTCAGAAAGCTCAAACTGCCCAAGGAGCTGCTGATTCAGTTCTACAGAGGAAGTATTAAGTCTGTCATTTGCACCTTAATAACTGTCTGGTTTGGTTCTGCAACCCAACAAGAAAGACACAGACTTCAGAGGACAATTAGAACTGCAGAAAAAATAATTGCTACCAACCTGCCTTCCATTGAGGACCTGTATACTGCACGAATCAAAAAGAGGGCTGTGAAAATATTTACAGATCCCTCACATCCAGGACATAAACTGTTTCAACTCCTACCCTCAAAACGACGCTATAGAGCACTGCACACCAGAACAACTAGACACAAGAACAGTTTTTCCCCGAAGGCCATCACTCTGCTAAACAAATAATTCCCTCAACACTGTCAAACTATTTACTAAATCTGCACTACTATTAATCTTCTCATCGTTCCCATCACCAATCTCTTTCCGCTTATGATTGTACGACTGTAACTTTGTTGCTGGTGATCCTTATGATATATATTGATTGTTCCTGATTGCTTATTTGTACCCTATGATTATCATTAAGTGTTGTATCATTAAGTGTTAAATTGTACCCTATGACTATCATTAAGTGTTGTAAGTGTTGTACCTTGATGAAGGTATCTTTTCTTTTATGTACACTGAGAGCATATGCACCAAGACAAATTCCTTGTGTGTCCAATCACACTTGGCCAATAAAAAATTCTATTCTATTCTATTCTAAATAAAATGATGGCAACCAATGTCCTGTTAATTTAAAATAGACTGTAAATGCAAATAAAACTTGGAAGACAGATTTGCAAAATGCTACTTACATTTTGATGTAAGTTTTAACAGCCAGATGACCATTGCATTCTGTAAATACTTGAAATACAGATGGAGAAACTGTGGTCTTCCAGATATTGCTGAATTCTATCAATCTCAGTCAGCAGGCTCAATAGACTGGAATGATGGAAGTTAGAACAAAGTATCTGAATATCTATAGCTTTCTATAGGCCCCTATAGTTGTGATATATAAGATTGGCTCCTGACTGAATCTAAGTTACTGAGTATGACCTTTATGACATTGGTTTTTTTTTTTATTGTACTGAATTCCTGTTCTTAAAAAAATAAGTAGAATATATCATGTGGGTCATAAATCACAGATCTGTCAGACTGAATTCAATGGTATGTCCTCTACTGTTGTCAGCACAATTGAAGTTACATTCATTTGATGAACAGATCGCATCATTTTCCTTAATACAAGGAATACTAATGGCAAATGCAGGCAAAGAAAGGAAAGGTATATATTTCTGGGCAGGCAGTAGAAATAAATATTATTAGGAATTAAAAAGACCTTTACTGCCCATGTCTGAAATGAAAAAAATACCAATTACTCAAGGCAGATGGCAAAATGCTAATAAGTAATAAAGAAAAGGCAGAGCAATTGTCAAGAGCAGAATGAAGAGGCAGGAGTAAATCTTGAGATTGTTAAAAAATATAGTTAAGGAAATTCTCCTTACTTTGAATAAATTTAAATATTCATGTCCAGATGAACTACATTCTAAAGCACTAAAGAAAATTGCTAATGATCTAAAAATTGAATTTAACATATATTATCTCTGAAAACAGAGAAAAAAATTCATCAGATTAACTAGTTTTAGACTAGACTAAAAATATACAAAATTTGGAAAAAGCAGTAAAGATACTGACCTGACTTCGCTCTTCATAAGGTCAATGAGAAATGTAAGACTCTGTGAAGGGATTTTGCATGTTTCCTAAATGAAATAATAATAATAATAATAATAATAATAATAATAATAATAATAATAATAATAATAATAATAATAATAACAACAACAACAACAACAACAATAACAATAACAATAACAATAACAATAATAATAATAATAATAATAATAATAATAATAATAATAATAATAATAGAAAACCGATATGCGACTTTAACATGGATTTGGATTTGGAGTCTGCTTGCTGAATAAAGTGGGAGACATTTGTAATGGAAACAGAGATGCCTGAGAATAAATTATATCCTTAAAAACTGGTTCATCATTAAGCAGAGGAAAGGGTGCATGCCATCACCTTATTTAATGTATTTGTGGATAAATACACAGATTAGAGATGTGCTGGTTGAGAATACCATTATTAATCTACTTTTGAATGAAGACATTATAACATCACCAACTGAAAACCCAAATGATCAGCAGTTAAATATAGGGTAGATTGTATGATGCAACAAGGGCTATGCTAGTGAAAATTAGCATACTATTAACATACAAGTAAATGTTGAAAATTATGAAAAATAAGAGCAAATACATGCATTTGTGAATTTTGGTGAAAGGTTTTCTAAATATGGAAAAATGTCTAAGATACTATACATTTTTAATTTAATGTTTTGTTTTGTATTTCTGAATACTGAAGACTAGAACTGAAAATATTGTTTTTTAGATTTATATCCCTTCTTTCTTCCAGAGACATTTTCCTCCAATTTTTACCCCCGAGAACTCTAGTTCCCTTTCTGAGTAATAGTAGTTAGTCCAAAACCATCCACCAACACCCAGGATTCAGGCTAAATATTTCTACGTTGGCTGCTTTTAGTCACTTTCCTAATGATTCATAATACAGAATCTGCTTTTCTTTTTCTTCTGAATCCAACTTTCATTCAAAATTGCATGATTTTTTACTGATTACTGATTTTTAAATTTGTCAGACATCCCTATTGTTAGCGTTCCGCATTCTCTGTCCCTTTTATGAGCCATTAGAATATTCTGGGAATATTACCTATGCTATTAGTGTTATGTTCTGTACTGAACATTCAAGAAAAAACTTATGGTTCAGAATATGGTGCTAGACTGGTATGCCATAGGGGGGAAAAATCTACTTAGCTTCTTCTTTCCTGGTTGGCTAGCAGTATCCCAGCCCAAAGCTGACCATTACATGGAATCGAAAGAATCAAAGCCGAAGGGTCTAAGGCAAGGGTGTCCAAAGTTGGCAACTTTAAGACTTGTGGACTTCAACTCCCAGAATCCCAGCAAAGCTGGCTGAGGAATTCTGGAAGTTGAAGTCCACAAGTCTTAAAGTTGCCAAGTTTGGACACTCCTGATGTAAGGCATGTGATGCTTCTGACAGGGAACAATGCCTCAACAACCTATATTATTACTCTTAATTAATGACAAATCCCTACCGGAATTATATTCCTCCAAATCTGCTTTTGCCCTTATAGTCACAAAACATAACACTTGCATTAGAAAGTTTTATAAAGATGAGAAACCAATTTCTCACGTGGCAAGAAAACAATAACTCAAAATTCATGCCAGCATTATGCTATGTTCCCCCTCTTCTTTCCCTAACTGCATAATTAAAAGTAACGTTTCTGATCTCTGGGAATACTTTGAATAAATAGTTTTTGTGGATACTAAATGACTCAGCCCTAATGCTTAACCAACCGCGGAAGATGGTATATGTCTCACTGCAAATACTTGGGTGCTGCAAACACTTTTAGCAGAGGGGAAATAAAAGCAAACTGGGAACAACTTCATGTCCTTCTTGGCTATGCCATAAGTAATTAACGCAAAAGAAAGAAAATTGATTTTAACTCTCAAGAAATACTCTCCAGGACTGTCATATCGCACATCATAGAAAACATTATTTAAAACTGAGATTCCTAACCATCATTGGGTAGGTGGCAACCCCTTTCAGCTGCCTTTGCCTCGTCTTTATTCTACATAGCTCATCTTTTTTCCTTGTGCTGCTTCCTTTTCTGTATATTTGTAGCATCGATATGCCCCCTCCCCAGTCAAAAACTCTGGCCTGCTCATAAATGAATCATTTTGGAAGATCAGCATGATCAATAAAAGCAATCCATTAAGTCAGCATTAACATCACACGATTTAAAACCACACCTAAATGATTGAAGAGCAAACTGACCTCAGCATCCAGACCTCAGAGCAAACTGTTCCATAAAGCTGAGCTGGCTACTAAAATGGCCTCATCAGCCCCCCACTGACATCTGTTAGAATAATTCTACATAACTTTGTTCAAGTAGGTGGGGCTGGACCCCACCCAAAGAAAATACATCTGCAGCTAACATGTTATTCAGCTGTAAAGATATTTTATAGTCAGAATTATACCTAGAAACAGACTTGTGTTCAATATATTTAGTATAGATGTTTCTGCATCTGGGTGTATTGAGTTGTCTTCAAAAGCAGTCCATAGTAAAATACATCACAGTCAAGGCATCCAACTCCACGAAAGTTTTCAACTATCGCACCAGTCAAAGTCCGATTCGGGTGCTTCAAACATGGTCTTCTCCTCCTGTTCCAGGAGGAGTTACAAATTCCAAAAAACTCCCGGGTCACAGAATTGTTTGTTCAGGAGGTGTGTCCCTCACCTAGAGCCAAGGTAGGCATTATGTTCTTTCTGTACTCCTCTCCTAAAACTGCTGCTTCATGTCTGCTGCAATGTCTCCTGATACTTGTATTACTACGCTACAGGAGGAGTTAACAAGGAGCCAGATGGTTTCTGAACAAATAGCTAGTTTGTCTTGCTGCAATTCAGTCTGAGCTTATTCTGTTCCATGCAATTTTTCAGCGTCTCCAAACACCAGATGAGGATCTACAATTCTTGCTCATCCCAATAATATCTCGGTATCATTTGCAGAGTGATCATATCTCATTTTAAAGCAATAGATGATCTGTCCCCGTAATTTTATATAGAAGTTGAAGAAGACAGGGTCCTTGCCTCTTTCCGGTATCATTTTATTCAGTTATATTACCAGAAATTATGCAAGATGGTATTCATTTTTGTGCCTCTTCCTCCCATTTATTTTTGATCTTCTATTTTTTGCAATAACAGCCTTGCTTTAACGTGGAAAATATAGGCACACAAACAGAGTCAATTTAGTACAGTGGTTAAGGAACCAGGCTGGAAACCAAGTTTGAGTCCTGCCTTAGGCATAAAGTCATTGAATGACCCAGAGCCAGTCACTCTCTTTCAACCTTATGAAGCCGGCAGTGGCAAGCCACTTCTGAAACCTTGCCAAGAAAACTGACTCTGACAACATTGCTACCAACCTGCCCTCCATTGAGGACCTGTATATACTGCACAAGTCAAAAAGAGGGCTGTGGAAATATTTACAGACCCCTCACATCCTGGACATAAACTGTTTCAACTCTTACCCTCAAAATGACGCTATAAAGCACTGCACACCAGAACAACTAGACACAAGAACAGTTTCTTCCAAAGGCCATCACTTTGCTAAACAATAATTCCCTCAACATTGTCAAACTATTTACTAAATCTACACTACTGTTAATCTTCTCATAGTTTCCATCACCAATCTCTTTCCACTTATGACTATATGACTGTAACTTTGTTGCATGTATCCTTACGATTTATATTGACTGTTTCCTTATGACTATCTTTAAGTGTTGTACCTTATAATTCTTGACAAATGTATCTGTTCTTTTATGTACACTGAGAGCATATGCACCAAGACAAATTCCTTGTGTGTCCAATCACACTTGGCCAATAAAAAATTCTATTCTATTCTATTCATTACATTGAGAGCATTACCAACCTCACAAAAAGGTACACAAATAAAATGCATACAAGACTGGGATTTTTCAAGTAGCAGCAATTATTGACTTTACAAAGGAACCAATCACCCCTGAAGTAGTAGAAACATGTCTAAGCATTTTTTATGCAAAGTGTGTTAAAATTGAACATAAGAGAAGGCCTTGACATAATTTGACAAACACTTTCCACATAAGACGTCTTAGAGGGAGTTGTTGTAAAACAGCTTTCATTCCCCAGATATCAAGTTCAAGTTTAGAATGATCATCCTAACATTTGAAAAATAATCTTCATACTATCTGCACGACATAGAAGGATTATGCATAGAATTAACTCTGGGTAATTATATTAATTAAGATTCCTTATCCTTTTTAACACTGAATAGAAATCTAGATTGGAAGGGGAGACAAGTTTCTATCCAATCATGAATTATCTATCTACCAAGTCTGACAACTCAATGGCCATAAAAATCAGTTAATAGAGTAATATTATGATTAAAAAACAGTTTGTGTTTGTTCTCAGACTACATCATTCAACTTCATTTTATGATTCTACTTTCTCTCCTCTACTTCTTACATGTTACACATAATTTTAGAAATCCCTGCCATGTATGGATGATGGAAATTTGAACCTTATTTTTGTTTAGATGAGAGCATATTAAGCAGACCTTGGATGCCTTGAAAGTAGTGGACTTGGATGGGTGGTGGGAAATTAGATGTGGATAGAAAGATCAAGGAGTTTAGGAGAAAGGTTCTTAGTGCTTAGTTTGTGGATAGTACTTAATATAGGAATCTGGAGCACAGATTAAAGAAAGAGAAGGAATGAAAGCAAAATCTTACGTTCATTGCTAGTTTCCTTGCTGTTTGGCTGAATTGGTTATTGTGTATGGTAGCCTTTGGAGAAGTAGATCAGGAATGGATATGGACTGTGGTACTTCATAGAACTGTAGACCTGGAGACTTCAGTACAATGTAGCAGCTACCATTAATAACAGAGGGATCAGCTCCGCCTTGGAAGGCAACCAAATAGCTAGTTTGTCTCGCTGCAATTCAGTGTGAGCTTATTCTGTTCCATGCAATTTTTCAGTGTCTTCAAACACCAGGTGAGGATCCACAATTCTTGCTCATCTCAGAGTAGAGTTTAATATCTGGGAATCATTTGCAGAGTGATCATATCTCATTTTAAAGCAATAGATGATCTGTCCCCGTAATTTTATATAGAAGTTGAAGAAGACAGGGTCCTTGCCTCTTTCCGGTATCATTTTATTCAGTTATATTACCAGAAATTATGCAAGATGGTATTCATTTTTGTGCCTCTTCTTCCCATTTATTTTTGATCTTCTGTTTTTTGCAATAACAGCCTTGCTTTAACGTGGAAAATATAGGCACACAAACAGAGTCAATTTAGTACAGTGGTTAAGGAACCAGGCTGGAAACCAAGTTTGAGTCCTGCCTTAAGCATAAAGTCATTGAATGACCCAGAGCCAGTCACTCTCTTTCAACCTTATGAAGCCGGCAGTGGCAAGCCACTTCTGAAACCGTGCCAAGAAAACTGACTCTGACAACATTACATTGATAGCATTGATACATTGACATAATTTGACAAACACTTTCCACATAAGACATCTTAGAGGGAGTTATTGTAAAACAGCTTTCATTCCCCATAGATCAAGTTCAAGTTTAGAATGATCATTTTAACATTTGAAAAATAATCTTCATACTAGCCACACAACATAGAAGGATTGTGCATAGAATTTAATTTTAATGGGGTTTTATCATTTTAATTGTAATTTTAAATTTTGGCCTAGTTAAATAAGTTTTTTAATTAGTTTTTATTTTGTATTATATTTGTATTTTTATCGGGCTGTAAACCGCCCTGAGTCCTTCGGGAGATAGGGCGGTATAAAAAATTTGATTAAATAAAATAAATAAATAAATAAAAATTTGATTAAATAAAATAAATAAATAAAATAAATAAAATAATTAACTCTGGGTAATTATACCAATTAAGATTCCTTATCCTTTTTAACACTGAATCTAGCATTTGGAGAAGTAGATCAGGTAATGGACATGTGCTGTGATACTTCATAGAACTGCAGAGCTGGAGACTTCAGGATGATGTAGCAGCTACCATTAATAACAGAGGGATCAGCTCTGCCTTGGAAGGCAACCAAAAGCAAAGATTTAGGAAAACTGTGGGAAATTTGGATTATGATAGCACCACTTTGGCAAAAGTAAAGTGTGTGAGAGAAGCTAGGAGTGGACATTGCTAGCATCTTCTTTGCCCAGGTGTTGTATATTAAGGCTGTCAGCTGTGATTCACTTTGTAGGAGCCACTACTTTTGAAACAGCAAGTCCACTTTTTCAGAGGTCCTCTTTGACTTGTGGCTACTGTTGCATAGCTATAAGGAGACTCTGACAAGTTCTTCCTTCAAATGGTACATCTTTAAGGTCTTATTTGGAGATGGGGGATTTTGCAACAGTCACTCATGCTCTCATCACCACTTGATTGGAGTACTGCAATGATCTCTACATAGGATTCACTCATATTCAGAAGTTGTAGCTGGCGAAAAATATAATGGCTTATTCATTGGCTTGTACCATGAGCACATTGTATCTGTGGTTTGAACCTTGGATTTGTTTCCAATAGGCTTCCAGATAGCATTCAAAGTCTTGATTTTATCATATAAACTTCTACTTGTTTTGGCATATAGCTGTATCTTCAGGAGTGCTTTCACCAACCAGAGTTGCCTTACTGATCCATTCTTCCTGTGAAAAACTGTTAGTGGTTCCACAGTAAATGAATAACGCAGAGGGTGAAAATGCTGTTTTTCATTGGTTGAGCCTGTAACATGGAACAGCCTCCCTTCAGAAATTAACCTAATTCCTTAACTGTCTTCCAGAATTTTTTTGAAATGGGCTTTTCCAGAGAATATTGGAAATGTGGAATTGCTGCTTGCCAGTATTGATGCTGCTTCATTTTATTTATTTTTATTTAAGTCCTATTTAAGCTAACTGTGGTTTTTTTATATAGTGTGTGTTTTAATTATTCTGATATACATTTACTATTTTTGTTATAATAACAAAATGCCAAATATCTATGGATCTCCCAAATCATGGTTTTCCCAAAAATGCTTTTCAACAGGAAACTGGACTTTCTTGGTTTATTCCCATCAAACAAACTTTTTTCCCATAAAGACAACATTCAGCCATCCATTTGCATCTGAAATATAAAGGTCACTCTTTTGAAGAGAGCAAAGTCCACATTCTGGACAGAGATGACTACTGGTTTGAAAGAGGCATCAGAGGCCAGCTATATTAAAACTGAACAGCCCACTCTCAACAAAGGGGGAGGGATACGACATCACCTGTTTCCTGTTTTTTTCAGCCGTCCCAAGCAGGTTCCACACCTATTTGCATTCAAATTCAGGTGACCCTGAGAGTACAGATAAACCCACAAGTGGTGTCAATGACTTTCAGAAAGCTAACAGCCAACCAGATGACTGCAAAGAATATAAATCTTTCCATTCCCTATTATTCAGTCAGAACTGAAGAAGCTTCTTAGATCAGAAGCAAAATGTTTGCAAGGAAAGAATAAAACAAAACCCAAAAAATGTTGCCTTTTGAAAACCACCTTTGGGACATCAAAACTGTAACAATAACAATAATAATAATATTGTTACAATAATGTAGATTACAACACTATACAAATTTCTTCAACAAAATATAGTTGGGGGTGGGACATCCCAGAAGGACACAGGAAACCACTGTGATATTGCTGGCAAAAAGACTCCATAGAAGTTACCAGAAGCTAAACTCAATTTAAAGTATACGTTAATCTGCACTTCCCAGAGGAGTATACATATTACAAAGATTATTTTTCATTCTTCACCTTTTTTCAGTTTTTCTTTTGCAGCGCTTGACTCCAAAATGCAATGAAAACTACACACACACACACACACACACACACAAACACACACACTTGAGTTAAGTGTATCAGCTAAAATGCCTAGGAATCGCTTAGTTGTATAATTCAGCAAATTGGTGAGGATGTAGGGATCCCTATCAATGGGAAACAGAAGGCCTGAGTTGGGGGATACTGGGGCCTTGGTGGGGACAGTGGGGGCAAGTCAAAACATCCCAATTGTGATGGATATAGGACAGCATGGCACAACACAGGGAGTGGACATTCCAGCCCTCGGTGTTCATCTCCTTTACCTGCTCAGCAGTCTTACAGAGGTCCTGATTTTCAGCTACTGCTGCTTTAACGCCAACTTGATCTGTAATAAGGCATCTCCATTTGTGACTTGATTTCCTGAGGAGAGATCCGATTTGGCATATATTAGAGAGACCTGGCTGGATCTGGAAGGGAAAATCAACTGAAACAATACATACGACCCTGTATAGTGCCATCACTACTTTACGACTTGATCAATTGGTAACTATCAACACTAGATTCAACAACTGCCTCGATCTAATCTTCTGCAACAGTTTAAACACAATTTATAACCTTCATATCAAAGAGCCTTTTTCCAGCAGTGACCACAGCATGACTGACTTTTGTCTAAATTTATATCCATACAAAGAATCTCATAATAGGACTCCTAAATACAACTTTAAAAAGCAAACTACAATCTCATAGCTGCCGACATCTCATCTCTAGATTGGTGAATCCTATTCAATGACTGCAACACTACTGATAACTATTTATAACTTTTCTACTTGAAGTTCAAAGAGTCATTAATCTATATGTACCTTTAGTAACACCCAAAGCCAAAAAGAACAAATTACCCTTTTCAGTAAGGAAACTCCAATCCAAAAAAATATCCCTTTGGCAGAAAAATAAAACTGGCTATGTAGCTAACTTCAAAAACTGATATAAAACCTTATGCTGCCAAATAAAAACAGAATGTACCAATTACCACTGCAAACAGCAGGAAGAGCTATAACATACAAAATCTAATCGTGCATTCTATAATTTCGTAAACGCTAAAGTTAAAGACTCAAAAACCATCCCACCTCTAAAAAGGCAAAATGATGAATATTGTAATGATGATGCCATTAAAGCTAATCTCTTCAACGCTTTTTTCAGTTCAGCCTTTGTCAATGGCCTCTCCCCCTCATTTCCTAGTTGTACCACAACCAATTGCAATGATCTAATCCACATTGATTTTACTGAAGATACCGTCAAAAGGGCACTATACAAACTAAAGCCATCTCTATCTATTGGTCCTGATGGAATATATGCCTACTTTCTAAAAAAGCTCTCCTCTGCCATAGCTAAACCTCTAAGCACCATCTAGGAAATATCTTTTAGAATGAGTTCCTTGCCTAACATTGGGTCATTAGCAACAGTCATACCTATTTTCAAAAAAGGTGACCCCGGCCTTGTTGAGAATTATAGACCAATCTCCTTTTGCTGCATCACCTGTAAAGTCATGGAATCCATCATAAACCAATCCATCACCCTCCACTTAGTGTCAAATAACCTACTCTCTGATAAGCAATTTGGTTTCAGAAAAAAATTGTCTTGTAATCTGCAACTCTTATACTGCAAAAACATTTGGACCTCTCAACTCGACCAGGGTAAAGCAATAGATGCAATCTACATAAACTTCTGCAAAGCCTTTGATTCAGTGGTACATGACAAACTTCTTTTAAAACTAAGTTCTTACAGCATTTCTGGATCTTTGCACAAGTGGATAGCTACATTCCTATCAAACAGGTATCAGGTAGTTAAAATTGGAAACGCTACATCAAACCCTGCACCAGTTAACAGTGGTGTTCCCCAAGGCAGTGTTCTAGGACCAACACTCTTTCTGCTTTATATTAACAACCTTTGTGATCATATTACAAGCAGCTGCATCCTCATTGCCAATGATGTAAAACTAACATCATAGACAATTCTACTACCCTACAAAAGGACCTAGATTATGTATCTGAATGGTCAAACAATTGACAACTCCAAATCTCTGCTAACAAATGTGTCAGTCCTGCACATTGGCAATAAAAATCAGAACATCAAATACAAGCTGGGTGGAAACGATCTAAAAGTTGACCCACACTCTGTTAAGAGTACTTATTTCAAAAGATCTAAGCCCCAGACCTCACTGTAATGACTGCCAAAATGGCATTAAGAGTTGTCAAGAGTTGTTTCTCTCTGGTAATACTATACTTCTAACTAGGGCATACAAAACCATTGCCAGATCTATCCTTGAATACTGTTCACCTGCCTGGAACCCAACTGTATTTCGGACATTAATACATTAGAGAGAGTCCAGAGGTATTTTACAAGAAGAGTACTCAACTGTTCCGCTTGCAATAAAATTCATTATACCACTATATTGAAATTTTAGGCATGGATAACCTTGAACTATGCCATCTACGTTCTTGACCTAAACTTAGTACACAAGATTATCTACCTTAACATCTTACCTGTTAATGACTTCTTTAACTTCAACTGCAATAACACAAGGGCTATCAACATACAAACTAAATGTAATTCACGCTAATCTTGATTTGCAGAAAATACAACTTCAGCAATAGAGTAGTAAATGTCTGGAACACTCTACCTGATCCTGTTGTTAGTTTCTCTAACCCCCATACCTTTTACCTTAAACCGTCTACCGTGGACCTTACATGTTTCTGAAGAGGTCCCTAAGGGGGCGTGCATAAGTGCACCAGCGTGCCTACCGTCCCTGTTCTACTGTCCCCGTTTACTCATTTTATGTCTTTATGGCTATGTTTTGCCTCTTTATATCCATTTATTTGTGTCATTTTTTTCATGTGTCCATGTCTATGTCTGTACTGATACTTGTTTCTTTGTACTTGTTGACAAACAATTAATTAATTAAATAAATAAATAAAAATTTCCTCTGCCCTGGTCCTATTAGACCTCTCAGCGGCTTTTGATACCATCGACCATGGTATCCTGCTGCGCCGGTTGGGGGGATTGGGAGTGGGAGGCACCGTTTATCGGTGGTTCTCCTCCTATCTCTCCGACCGGTCGCAGACGGTGTTGACGGGGGGGCAGAGGTCGACCCCGCGGCGCCTCACTTGTGGGGTGCCGCAGGGGTCGATTCTCTCGCCCCTTCTGTTCAACATCTATATGAAGCCGCTGGGTGAGATCATCAGTGGCTTCGGTGTGAGGTACCAGCTGTACGCTGATGACACCCAGCTGTACTTTTCCACACCGGGCCACCCCAATGAAGCCGTCGAAGTGCTGTCCCGGTGTCTGGAGGCCGTACGGGTCTGGATGGGGAGGAACAGGCTCAAGCTCAATCCCTCCAAGACGGAGTGGCTGTGGATGCCGGCATCCCGGTACAGCCAGCTGAGTCCGCGGCTGACTGTCGGGGAGCGAGTCATTGGCCCGATGGAGAGGGTGCGCAATTTGGGCGTTCTCCTGGATGAGCGGCTGTCTTTTGAAGACCATTTGACGGCCGTCTCCAGGAGAGCTTTCCACCAGGTTCGCCTGGTGCGCCAGTGCGCCTTTCTGACCGGGATGCCTTGTGCACAGTCACTCACGCCCTTGTGGCGTCTCGTCTGGACTACTGCAATGCTCTCTACATGGGGCTCCCTTGAGGGGCATCCGGAGGCTACAGTTAGTCAGAATGCAGCGGCGCGGGTGATTGAGGAGCCTCGTGGCTCCCAGTGACACCTATCCTGCGCCCGGCTGCACTGGCTACCTGTGGCCTTCGGGTGCGCTTCAAGGTGTTGGTGAATGTCTTTAAAGCGCTCCATGGCATAGGGCCGGGATACTTACGGGACCGCCTGCTGCTACGAATACCTCTCACCGACCGTGCGCTCTCACAGAGAGGGCTCCTCAGGGTGCCATCGGCGCGACAGTGTCGTCTGGCGACACCCAGGAAGGGCCTTCTCTGTGGGGCTCCCGCCTCTGGTACGAACTCCCCCCAGGACTTCGTCAACTTCCGGACCTCCGAACCTTTCGCCGCGAGCTTAAAACCTATTTATTCATCTGCGCTGGACTGGGTTAGTGTTTTAATGGGTTTTAATGGGTTTTTAGTTCCAAATTTTAATCCTGGCCAATTTTAATAAGTTTTTTAATTGTATTTTTAATCTGTATTTATAGTATTGTATTTTTATTTGGCTGTGAACCGCCCTGAGTCCTTCGGGAGAAGGGCGGTATACAAATGTAAATAATAAATAAATAAATAAATAAATAAAAATCCCCCTCATGGAAATGTGTTCAGGTGTGGCATCAGACAAGACTCCAGGATAGGGTGGGGGGCCTGGTAGTTGTTATCCGGGAATTTCTTACAGTCTTCTGGGGTGCTAATTTTCTACATTACCAGATGTGAGACTCTATTCCTTACATTGGGCTGTACGGATCATTTGGGACTGTTACTACTGTACCAGCCTCCCTAGTGAATAGAACCTCCCTGCCTGAGCTCCTTCATTCTACCTCTGTGTTGACAGTGGAATTTCCCAGGCTTATAGACCTGGAATACTTTGATTTGCCTTCGTCTGAGGTTGCCTGGATATTCATGGCTACTGTGTCAGCAGTGGGCTTACTCCAAGTCATCCAGGGCCTGACATGGGACAGTTGATCTGGTCTTCTTGTGGGAACAGATATAATAGAACTGGAAGTGGGAAAACTCTATAAGACCCCCTTCTATCACTCCCTGGCAGCAATGGGATTTTCAGGCATTAAACCATTGGTGAAATCCAAATTTTTTTACTACCGGTTCTATGGGCGTGGCTTGATGGGCTTGGTGGGTGTGGCTTGGTGGGCATGACAGGGGAAAGATACTACAAAATCCCCATTCCCTCCCCACTCCTGGGGGGAAGCATATTGCATAATCTTCATTCTGACCACACTCTAGGGCTAAATACCAAAGGTGGTATTTGCCAGTTTTCCAAACTACTCAAAATTTCCACTACCGGTTCTTCAGAACCTGTCAGAACCTGCTGGATTTAACCGTTGGACTAAACTCACTACAAGGCGGTACAACTGTTAGATTGGTATAACCTCAGCAAATGATCAGCTTGGAAGTTGATCCAAGTTGCCTGATAGTCTGGAACACGGTCCAACATTTCTGGCCTTTCAGAAGGCTCTTAAAACTTGGATGTGCCATTGGACCTGGATATCTCAAGGGATGTATAGAGCCCATTAAATAGAATAGAATAGAATAGAATTTTATTGGCCAAGTGTGATTGGACACACAAGGAATTTGTCTTGGTGCATATGCTCTCAGTGTACATAAAAGAAAAGATACATTCATCAAGGTACAACATTTACAACACAATTGATGGTCAATATATCAATATAAATCATAAGGATTGCCAGCAACAAGTTATAGTCATACAGTCATAAGCGGAAAGAGATTGGTGATGGGAACTATGAGAAGATTAATAGTAGTGCAGATTCAGTAAATAGTCTGACAGTGTTGATGGAATTATTTGTTTAGCAGAGTGATGGCCTTCGAGAAAAAACTGTTCTTGTGTCTAGTTGTTCTGGTGTGCAATGCTCTATAGCATCGTTTTGATGGTAGAAGTTGAAACAGTTTATGTCCTGGATGTGAGGGATCTGTAAATATTTTCACGGCCCTCTTCTTGATTCGTGCAGTATACAGGTCCTCAATGGAAGGCAGGTTGGTAGCAATTATTTTTTCTGCAGTTCTAATTATCCTCTGAAGTCTGTGTTTTTCTTGTTGGGTTGCAGAACCGAACCAGACAGTTATAGAGGTGCAAATGACAGACTCAATAATTCCTCTGTAGAACTGAATCAGCAGCTCCTTGGGCAGTTTGAGCTTACTGAGTTGGCGCAGAAAGAACATTCTTTGTTGTCCTTTTTTAATGATGTTTTTGATGTTAGCTGTCCATTTGAGATCTTGCGATATGATAGAACCTAGAAATTTGAAGGTTTCTACTGTTGATACTGTGTTGTCAATGGTTATATTGTTAGAAGTAACTTTCTTCTGTCTTTTAAGTGTAGTTTTTAATTGCTTTCAATGGTGGAAGATTGTGATTTTACTTGCGTTTTAACTATGTGGACTCCCACGCAAGTGAGATGAGCAGCCATATTAAATAAATAAATAAATTTAGCAACCCATAGCGTTAATCCTAAAACATTTAGTGCTTACAAACTGTAACAGTGTATTCGTTTTCTTTCTTTTCTTGTTTCCTTAGTAAAACAAAAACAAAAGTTTTCTACTCTCCAGATGTTAAAGAAAGCTGGCTTCTCATATACATGAAGCTTATTTAATTATCATTGCTTGACTGCTTCACATTTCACGACTGGCAGATGAACATGCAAATTACTCCAATGAAAAAAATATATATACAGCCAGTTATAGCTTTAATAATTCATCTGCATACGTATGCCATCACTTGAAACTGAATGCTTTGTAGAAATAACAGCATGCATACAAATAAGAGGATTGTACATGCTACAAGTTGGACCTCACATGAGCTCAGCATCTCTCTGCAATTTATGAAAGCAGCCTGGTTGTTTTCCACTTTGGACTTTACATATTTCTAAATATGGGTTTGTAGTTGTGCAATTTATTTCAGCTCAGCATTCAAACTGAGAAAACCGAAACTGTAAATGTGCTTGTCCTCTGTTAAGAGTCTTTGAAAGCTGCACAGAGTTCTAATCCCACCTTGGGCCCCATGCCAATTATAGGACCAAGGGCCAATTAGTCTCTCTCAGCCCTAGGAAGGATACAGTGGCAAACCACTTGTCAAGAAAACAGCAGAGACCTGTCCTTGTGATTGCCAGGAATCAAGACTGAATCAAAGGCATATACAGAGAGACAGACCAAACTAGTGGTCACCAACTGGGGGTCCGTGGACCACTGGTGGTCCACGAGAAAATTTTGGTGGGCCACAGAAAAATTATTTGCATTTTTTATATTGCACTAAATATTATATATCTTTTTAAAAAGTCATATTAGTGGTTCGTGGGATTTAAAATTATGAATTTATTTTATAATAAATAGGTCCACAATGTTGGTTACCCCTGGACCAAACCAACATAACAGAGGAGTGGATGTTAATGAATTCTGAATGAAGCCAAACAAAGAAAATAATAAAAGCTACTAGGGTCATTTCTTCTTCTAAGGTTAAGCATAATTTATCTTTGTGAGTAAAGAAGCTTTGAGATTGGGAGGAAAAAAAAACATGTTTATCATTTCTTCTTCTCCCCCACTCCCAACCCATCGAACGTTTTCTTAGAAGCAATCAATTTTTGGACCAAAGAGTCTATTAAGAGAAAAGGTTGACATCATTTCACTTTTGGCTGCTTTTGTCCCAAAACGCTTTGAAACCCCCTGGCAGAGATATTAATCAATTGCAATTTGATACATTTCAAATGTCATTAAGTTATTTATAGATCAAAATATTTAATTCCAGTATCCTGTCTCAATATAAGACATATTGTACACTCCTTCCTTCCTTCTTTTCTTCCTTCCCTCCCTCCCTCCCTCCTCCCACCTTCCATCCTTCCTTCCTTCATCCTTCTCTCCTCCCTCCCTCCCTCCTTTGACAGTATTGTGTTAAGAATACGAAACACCTCTCTGCAGGGGACACACATCTTTTGATATGTAATGGCAATTACATAGCTTGTGTTGGCATTTTAGCCGTAGCCTTTTTGCTATAGTGCTGAACATGTGCAGCAGATTGACAATGATATGGACTGCAAAGTTATGCTTTCTGAATATGCATCTAATTATTAAGAATTGTATTCCAAGAAGAAAAGTACAACAGCAGCTGTTGAGTTCTTCTGGCCTGTAACATGTACATCAGTATAAATACTCTTCTTTCTTTTTTTTTTACTGGGTGCCCTTATCAACAATTTTTTTTTTTAATGGAGGGCGGAAATGGTGCCTGCCTCTCATCATGGCATAAAGGTCCAAGGGAAATAATTCTTATAAAATCCCTGTAGGTGTGAGTACATAACCAAATGGAAGAGAAGGGTAGTCTAGAGGTGAGACTATTGTAGTCAATGCATTTTATTTTATTTATGTATTCATACAACCATCCAACTCAAATTGTGCAAATCCCTTCAATATTTCTGGCTGTGACACGTTAGCAAAATTAGGAAATACTCTTCTAGGCAAACTAAGAAAGGTTTTCAATTTGCAAGATAACAGGGTCAGTTGCAAGTGCAATGAGTAAAGCCTTTATATAACCAGCAATAGTTATATTATTCCAGGTTTAAGTCCAGGATAAATAATGAAGCAAATGAAACCTGCACAAATCTAGTAAAACGGGATGCATTCTTTAGAACAAACATTAACAATAATATTTTATTAGCATGTTGCATCATCCATCATACACAAATTTAAAAGACAGCCTGTTTCTGCATCACTTTTGATTCCGCCCAAAATATCCTTTCCCCAAGCTGCTACCCAGTGGTGAAATCCAAATTTTTTTACTACCGGTTCTATGGGTGTGGCTTGGTGGGTGTGTCGTGGCTTGGTGGGCATGGCAGGGGAAGGATACTGCCAAATCTCCATTCCCACCCCAATCAAGGGGAAGGATACTGCAAAATCCCCATTCCCACCACACTCTGGGGCCAGCTAGAGATGGTATTTGCCGGTTCTTGGAACTACTCAAAATTCCCACTACCAGTTCTCCAGAACCTGTCAGAACCTGCTGGATTTCACCCCTACTGCTACCCCAAAAGTCAGCTGTGCAAATACTACTGCCCCTCAGCAACCTCTCAGCTCTCCTTAGCCATCTGGGCAAGCAAAGGCCAGAATCAGTTCTCAGAACTGTTCTACATCAGAGTATCTTATCTTTGAAATATTTCTCAGACATAAGATACAAAAATAATCAGTGAAATGGAATCCAGTGTTTCCCTTTTGAGAATAGATGAATCCTTTCTGTATGCAGAAGGAACCAAGATCTAGGGATTGTTCCCCTTGGATCATTATCTGCTGATTCTATTTTCTCATTGTGGTTCCAAGTCTATTGCACTTACTGCTTTGGAGAGGAACCCAGACGCTCCAAATAATGTTTTAGGAGGCAGTAAAATCTGCAAGTAAAAACCACAAGCCTGCTCATATAGTAAACATGTCCTAAAACTATCTCGATATCTGCTCCTTGCTCAGTCCAGGATTTACAAAACATTTTGACAAATGGCTGTGGTACGAGAGTGTCCTGAATCTGAAGATCTTGAGTGTGGTGGGTGGAGACAGGAAGAAGAGGGAATATACCACTTCATAAGGCAGCCTATCCCATCAGGAAATTTCTCCTGAGCTTACTTCCCTACAGTTTCAATCCATTGATTTTGGTGCTACCCAGTGGTGAAATCCAATTTTTTTTTAATACCAGTTCTGTAGGCATGGCTTGGTGGGTATGGTGTGGCTTGGTGGGCATGGCAGGGGAAGGATACTGCAAAATCTCTGTTCCCTCCACTCCTGGGGGAAGGATATTGCAAAATTTCCATTCCCACCCCACTCTGGGGGCCATCCAGAGGTAATATTTGCCGGTTCTCCGAACTACTCAAAATTTCCTCTATCAGTTCTCCAGAACTTGTCAGAATCTGCTGGATTTCACTGATGGTGCTACCCATGGTTTTAGTCTGTCTAGTTCTTTTTTTACTAAAGAGTATTCTTCAAGAAAACTTTGTGGAGAGCTTTGTTGAGATCAAGGTTCACTATATCTATGCCATTCCCCCTGACTTATTAGGCTTGCAACTCTATCAAAAAGTGAGATAAGGATAGTCAGGCACAACAATGCCTGACAATCCGATGCTGGTCTTATTGATTGGTACATTTCTATATAAGTGCTCACTAATGGGTTTTGTCATAATTTGTTCAAGGACCCTGCCCAATAGATCCACAAGGCTTACAGGTGTTTCCCAGGTGTATCTTCTTTTCCTTTGAAGATACAGATTTTTGCTGTCCTGTAGTCTTCTGGAACCTTACTAGGTCTACAGAAGTTCTCAAAGTTTAGGGCAAGGGGTTCTATGATCCACTAGTTCTAATGTAATTAATCTAATGCGGGAGAGCTGAACCTTTAAAAATTAACTAAGCATTCTTTTACTAACTTTGGTTTCTAACATACTCAAAAGCCCTTTTTGTTGTTTGGGGGATTTCTCACAACTCCCAGCTCATTAGTAATGTAATCTACAGTTTCTGATTACTGTGCTATATGACTTTGGTTATACATCCTACTTTCATGTTCCTTTTTCTGTTAAGTATTTTAGAAAGTTCTCTGTGTACGTTTGTTTAGACGTCTCCAACTGTGTTGTTGTTTGTTTGTTTTGTAAACATTATTTCCAATTATGCCTTCAGTGCTTTGTTTCATGAGATTTTCCATCCTTCCTGGACCTTTTCTCCTTTAGGATTTCAGGCCATTGATCACTTTCCATCTGAATTTATCAAAATTGTGAAATCCATATTACCTGTCTGAACATTCCTCTTATCCATGATGTCATCAACTCAAAAATAACAAGGTCACTTTCTTCCAGCGCTCCAGTCACCTTCACTTCTTCAGCCAAATCTTTCTTCTTGATGAAGATTAGGTCCAAAATAGCAATCTCCTTTTTTTTTTTTCTTCATCTGACAAATGAAGTTGCCTTCCATAATAAAATCTCCTGATGTCCCAGTTTTTTTTCTTTTTATTATACCCACCCTGAACAGGATTTATATGCTCTAGTTCATAAGTTTTTGTGAAGGTATATGCTTTGTTTAGGTTTAATGTAATAACCCTCTCTTTCCTTTGTTCCTGTTCCATTTCAATAAATTGTGGTCTTCCAGATCTATGTTCTAATCATATATGTCATCGTAAGTTTCAGCAATGCCTATGGTAGAAAAATGGGCTCCTATTTGTTTCTTATATTCTCTGTACAACTGTAGAAACATCTGAGATAGTGAATTGTTCCCCCTATTGGTCTATTATTTTGCCTTTCTATAATCAAAGTGTCTTATCACTTTGGCAGAAGATCTCAGGAAGTCTCAGGGCTGTAGGTTAGAGAAAAGATTTAAGAAGAAGATATCAACAAGCCATAATGCCAAGAAAAATGCATTATGGTTTGTTGATATCTTCTTCTTAAATCTTTTCTCTAAACTACAGCCCTGAGACTTCCTGATGATTTTCTGCCAAAGTGATAAGACACTTTGATTATAGAAAGGCAAAATGAAAATAAAATAAATAGAAGTACAGATATCAGAGGTGGGATTCACTTACCTTCCCTACCGGTACACAAATGTGAGGGTGCGTGCGCACTAGCTTCGCTTGCATGCGCCACCTTCCACACATGCTCAGCCTTCTGTGCATGCTCTTTGCTCACGCATGCGCCTCCCTGCCTCCAAAACGTGGCTGAATAGGATGGCATTACGTCTGGGTGGCTGGGCGTGGCCTACTGCATTCAGTGCTACCAGTTCGCCCAAACCAGACAGACCTGACTGAATCCCACCATTGAGTATACAGTGTTTAAAAGGGAAGTAATAGTCTTCTTCTTTCTCCTCTTTCTCTCTCTGTCTTTCTCTTTTAGCAACATACATGGGATGGTAAATGACACCCCTGCATACATTTTGTTCTCCTGGTCCAGCAATGGGATGGAACCAAAATGTGTGCCCTATCAGTTCTGTATCAGCCAAGGTCTATTGTCCTGCATAGCTTCCTTATCTGTATGCTTCTCCTCACTCTCTGCTCTTAACAGCAGTATTGCGTAGGAGGAACATAAACTGAAAATAAACAAGGTGAATGTAAAATATTACACAGACAATCAAAACTTCTTCAGGGAGAGACTGCAACATTAGCAGGAGACAAATTTGCAGGCTGTGAAAAACAGTGTTATAGCAAAGCATTTCTGACCAAAATTAAAAATCCGGAAGAATTTGTTTATTTTGAATTGCTTGAAGAAAGAAATAAGAATATACAGCTATGTTCTGATTAATCAGATTTATTACATAGTTATTCGGAGCCCTAATTTGTAAAGCAGAAATAGTCATTTTAAGCACAGATTAAGATGCTAGACAGATTTTCTTGTTGAATATTTTCTCACACCAAAATTTTCCTCTAAAAGCTTTCTCTGTGTAGAAAATTAACATCAGCAAGAAAGATTTATGGAAGCTTTTTACCTTTAGAAACATAGAAAATTAGGAAATTCCTATTTTGAAATTAGTTTTTTTTCAGGTTTTCTTTCTGTATGCATGATACTATAGACCAGGGAAAAGTATTCTTTCTGGCTTTGAATTGTAACTACAAAAACTATTTTTTGAGCTGAAGTGGAGAAGACAGTGCTGTGTTGGTGGTGGTGGTGGTTTTAATGCCAGATGTATTAGGTAAATACTGATATTGATTGTTTCCTGATTGCTTATTTGCAGTTTAAGACTATCATTAAGTGTTGTATCATTAAGTATTAAATTTATACCCTATGACTATCATTAAGTGTTGTAAGTGTTGTACCTTGATGAAGGTATCTTTTCTTTTATGTACACTGAGAGCATATGCACCAAGACAAATTCCTTGTGTGTCCAATCACACTTGGCCAGTAAAATTCAATTCAATTCAATTCAATTCAATTCTATTCTATTCTATTCTATTCTATTCTAACGGTAAAAGGTTCCCCTGAACATGCGTGCTAGTCATTTCCGGCTCTAGGGGGCGATGCTCATCTCTGTTTCTAAGCTGAAGAGCCAGTGCTGTCTGAAGACATCTTTATGGTCATGTGGCCAGCATATCTAAACACCAAAGGCACACAGAGTGTTGTTACCTTCCCACCAAAGTGTTTCCTATTTTTCTACTTGCATTTTTTACATGCTTTTGAACTGCTAGGTTGGCAGAAACTGCAACGAGTAACAGGAGCTCACTCTGTTACGTGGTGCTAGGGATTCGAACCGCTGAACAGTCAACCTTCTGATCGACAAGCTCAGCGTCTTAGCCATTGAGGCACCTTTTGTATTAGGTGTATTAGGATTCATTAATTATAGATTACCTGTAAAGTTTATTTATTTCCACACATCTTGCATCATTCTAGATTACATTTTATTAATCTTACTGAAGCTCATAAGAGCCGCTATTGAAAAATCCCATTTAAAACTTCTGTAATCTGTAACAGATTTAGGATTTCCTACTGCATTTGTTTCTGTTAAATCACCTTGGTATTTTTCTAAAAGATTTCTGAGTTTATTTTTTCCCTAAGGAACTCTTGTCCCACATTTGTATTCTGGCAAGCTATAAAATACTAAAAATTAATTTCTGAAAAGACAAATGAAAACATTGGGGAGGAAATAATGTGAAACGTTACATCATCAAATAATTTTTTTAGTGGGGTTGCCCACTCTCTCGTGCCACACTTCGGAGATTGTATCATATCTGATTGTATTTTGATTGTGGGGGAGAGGGCAAGTTAAATAAAAATTTAACCTCTCCTCACAAAACTTTTAAAGTTTAAAATTTTGTGGGTCTTTTATCCACAGGAGTCTATTTCCACCCCCATGAAAATGGTATGCTGCATAATGATATTCTCCTTCTGTAGTAAAGGAATAGGGGAAGACTTGTTTCTGGATTAGAAAATGGACATTGTATTAATAATAATTTTAGTAATAGGATTACTGATGGTATCTCTCCAGTTCTGAATTGCTTCCAATTTCATCATGGTGAGGAGATTTTGCACATATACTTTTGTTTGATAGCACTGCAAACTATTACATTTAGCAAATTTCAAGGTAATGTTTCCACACTGTTTGTGCTCATCAGTGCTGAAATTTATTTATTTTTTTACTACTGCTTTGGCAAAAGTTCCATAACATTCAAAAAGCTCTTGATACCATCATTTAATAGTTACTAAGCTTAATGGAAATGTCATGCCTGAAAAGTCTTACTTTCAGTGCATAAATTCTCTGCCCAGTTTCAAGTAATGGCATAATCCAAATAAAGGATCTCAGATATCAGGACTGAGAAACACTCTTGTTGCAAATCCTGGGGAATTGTCAAAATGTGAGAACTATGTAAACTATGACTAGAAAGAGTATTGATAGTTTTGAACTTCGGAGTTGGAGAAGACTCTTGAGAATATCATGGGTAGACAAGAAAAGGAACAAAGGGATCACCAAACAATTCCATCCATAGCTCTCACTCACCAGAAAAATCACAAGGCTCAAATTATCTTACTTCAGTAACACTATGCAGAAACCTAGCTCTCTGGAGAAGTATATAATGCTGAAAAAGGTGAGAGGAAAGAGGGGGGAAAAGGATGAAGAGCACCAAAATAGATTGACTCAGAGCAGTGGGAGGCACACTGTTGGAAAATCAGAAGGACCAGATTGGGAACAGATCTTCCTGAAGTAAATCTATCTGGGTGGTTGCTAAGAATTGATGTGGCACAAATAGTCAATCAAACAAACAATAAATGTGAATTAATAATCTGATTCAATGTATAGGGATATCTTCCCACTGATCTGACACACTGACTTTGATAACTTGGCAAAGTTAATGGAAATGGACTGCAAAAGTTATCATTCTAAACATTTGGTGAATATCAATTTAATCTATACTTTGTATTATAAATAACCAGTTACTTGAACCAAGACTTTTTTCACAATATTTAATTGTAATAAAAAATTAAAAGAAGTAATTATACTTCAAAATCTTGAAGAAGATCCAAAATATGTTGAAATGCCTTACAAATATTTCTACTTCTTAATTCATACAAGGTAGCATTCCTCATTTCCTATTAAAGAAGAAAACATCTAAGACTTCCCATCCCATCTTTTATCTATATGACCAATCCTTTATGTTAGGTCATTATTTGGTGGTATATATATATAAAATATTTCATGTATCCTAAATCAAAATTACTGTCTCTATTTCTTAGTAACAGTATAGACTTCATTTTAAAAAGTCATTCTTATCTTGTTCAGAAAAGGCTATTTACTGACTGAAATTCCCCATTTAGGAAGTCTTCAAAAGATGATAATAAAATTATCTAAGCTTGAAGAGGACTATAACATTCAGTAAAACACTAGAGATGTTCCTTCCTTCATATATTTTTTTCCAATTCAATCTTCATTTATTCTTTCAGCGTAATCAACCCCAATATATTTCTTTTTTACTGGACAGTTGCTTTGTGCTTAATACAAAGTCATTCATTCTTCCCCTACCCCTTGAGTTTTACTGTACACCTTTTAAGCACCCCATTCTCATGGCATTCAGCTTGTTTTATTTTTCCCCCGATTTATTTATTTATTTATTCATTCATTTATATAGCTGCCCTTATCACACAACCAACTTTGGGCGATTTTTTTTTATTTTTTTTATTTATTTTTGTCACAACAGTATACACAAACATCGTCATAAATAAAAACAACACATCATGAAAGAAAAATATGTTTTATTTTATTTTATTTATTTTGTCACAACAATATATGTAGATATCATACAAAAAGATTATATAGTATATAAATACATATATGAGTAAATATAGGAGGTATAAGCATATATATATATATATATATATATATATATATATATATATATATATATATATATATATATATATATATATATATATATATATATATATATATATATATATATATATATATATATATATATATATATATATATATGTAGGTCTTTGGTTATTCGGGTTTTCTCCCGCGTAAAATTCAAACTGTTACTATTAGAAATTCTGTATATAATCCTACAGAACAAACAGCGCACAATCTACATGGGCCTTTGCTGCTTAACTGTGACAAGGAAGCAGGAAACTTTACACAGAGAATAATGGTGCATAGCAGTGGTGGGTTTCTATCAGCTCACCCCGGTTCAGGTGAACTGGTAGTAGCGGCAGCAGGAGGCTCTGCCCACCCACCCAGACGTCATCACAGATGCTTTGTGCATGCGCATGCACAGAAGCACTGTGTACGAGCAAAGAAAACTTTGTGCCACACACAAAGTTCCGAACCAGTAGCAAAGATAAGTGGAACCCACTACTGGCGCATAGAGTTGCACTTGGATGCAACTACAAACTTATAAACACTGCCATCTACTGGCTGGATACCATTGTAATTGTTGCACAAAATACATGAACAATGTATTTTGACAGTTGCACTTTTAAAAAAATGTTTCTGATTATCTTATCAACACTATTCATTGAGGCAGGTCCATCTGTCCCCAATTCATTTTATCTATATCACCCAGTCCAGCAGGAGGCACTTGCTCTGAGTGTTGTCAGCTAAGGAATGTCAGTGGTGAAGCTTGGAAGGAGAGCTTTTTCTGCCATGGTGCCTGCATTTTAGGAACATCATTCCCTCTGAGATTAGGTTAGACATGAGCCTACTGGCCCTGAAAATTTGTTTTTGTGCCCAGACCTAGAAACCCAAGTATCTGATAGAGCTGAATCTCTTGGATTTGTTGATTATCATTTTGTGATGCTCAGCTGCTACGTGGTTTTATTTTTACATTATTTTATTTTAATTATTTGTTTGTTGAGTAAGTATTAGATAATATATATAAGCATGAATTGAATGCATAAAATGAATACAATTAAAGGGAACATTAGGACAGGGACAGTAGGCATGCTGGTGCTCTTATGCACGTTTATGTATTAAAACGATTTGCCTTCCTTCACTACAGATGATTCTTGCTTTGATAAGTAATGCCCAGACTGCATGAAAAACATACAGTAGAAAGGTATACCTGTCTTTAATTTGCATTCTTGCTACCTACAATATTAGCTTCCACATCAGAAATTGTATTGGCACTGCAGTTTTGGAAATAGCTTACAGGCAAACAATATCCCTTTAATTTCATCTACAAAGAAAAGAGCTGTTGTAGCTAAAAAAAGCGTGAAAGAGACAGAAAGATAGTGGTATGTTGGCCTCTCCTTTGTGTTCCATAATGACTTTGTTTTAGGTAATTAAGCCTGCTAGGAAATGGTAAATCAATCCACAATTTAGGTTTGCATCAGAGGTGGGTTTCAGCAGGTTCTGACCAATTCTAGAGAACCGGTACCAGAAATTTTTATTTATTTATTTATTTATTCAAATTTATAAAGAAGAAACTTTGAGCAGTTCGGAGAGAACTGGTAGTAAAAATTCTGACTGGCCCTGCCCCATCTATTCTCTGCCTCCCAAGACCCAGCTGATTGGGAGGAAATGGGGATTTTGTAGTAACCTTCCCCTGGATTGGGGAGGGAATGGAGATTTTACAGTATCCCTCCCCTACCACGCCCACCAAGCCATGTTCACCAAGCCATGCCACGCCCAGTAAGCCGTGCCCACAGAACCAGTAGTAAAAAAATTTGAAACCCACCACTGGTTTGCATCATAAGAGGAAGCCATGGGTTGGCAATGTGGTAAGGGAAGGAGAATTTTTCCCTGCTGCAATTCCAACTCATGCAAAAAATACGTTACTAGGAGAAAACATGAACAAAACAAAGGTTTTGATGAAATCTGAGTTATCTCTTTAGTATCTAAAAAGTACTACTTTGGATTTTCATTTATCTTGAATGTGTCTAGATCACAGGTGTCAAACTCACCACATCATGTTGCCGTCAAGTAATGTTTCATGACATTTTCCCCATTTGCTGCGCTGGGGCGGGCATGGCCTGTGCATGATGCATCTGGCCTACAGGCCGCCGGTTTGTCACCCCTGGCCTAGATGTTCCACAGAAGTGAGTCAAATTAAAGCAGTTCAAATGTTACTTATGACATTTTGCTTTGCTTAGTAATTAAGCCTGTGGATTGATTTTAATTCTGGTCTGTCAATGACAATACATAAATGAAAGATTAAATATATACCTCAAGCCAACCTAATTCTCATTCTGCTATATTCCTTGTTACAGACCATTTCAAAAGTGGGCTAAATACCAATAAATTGCCCACATGAAAATTACTTACTAAAACAGTAGTCTCACAGCTCCAATGGACTTTCATAGAATGTTATCACTGGGCCTTCAGTAGACTTAACCTACATTTTACTACTCTAGAACAGAACATGGTTTTTCAAATGCTACTAATAATATCCCCCATCATTCAAGGTCGGTCAGCAAGCTTTATGAACTAAAGCAAATAATTCAATATTTTAAGGCCATTTCGGTACAAGGCACTGAAACTGTTTATATAGTCAACAATTGTGCAAATCTCTTCTATCCCTGTCCCCCCTTCTCATTTTTACATGGATTTATCCTGCCCTTTGGCATCAGGTTTAGCAAGAAGATGTATTTCTATCTTATGAAAAGGGATTTATTTTAAGATCTCCATTCAGGATTTATGTCACCTTAAAAGATTTAGTGCAACTGCAATATCAGGGGAAAACTTTTGGTGCAGAACAGAAGATGCATGGGCAGATTGAAAACAATGATAAAATAGCTGGCGTTAAAATGAGTATATTTCCTAAAATCTTTTTTATTTTAATCGCTCCCAATTCTATTGCCTTTCTCTTCGTTTTGTATGAATAACTATTTGTACATAATTATTTTTAAAAAGGATTAGGCAAGCTTTGCATTTTAAACAAAAGCATCGTATTTAGGAATATCAAATATGAAGATGGATGCCTTCCAACAAAGACAATTTGCTTCATATAATTAGGAGGTCAAGTAGAATAGAATAGAATAGAATAGAATAGAATAGAATAGAATAGAATAGAATAGAATAGAATAGAATTTTATTGGCCAAGTGTGATTGGACACACAAGGAATTTGTCTTGGTGCAGATGCTCTCAGTGTACATAAAAGAAAAGATACGTTCATCAAGGTACAACATTTACAACACAATTGATGATCAATATATCAATATAAATCATAAGGATTGCCAGCAACAAGTTATAGTCATACAGTCATAAGTGGAAAGAGATTGGTGATGGGAACTATGAAACGATTAATAGTAGTGCAGATTCAGTAAATAGTCTGACAGTGTTGAGGGGATTATTTGTTTAGCAGAGTGATGGCTAAACAATGGGGAAAAACTGTTCTTGTGTCTAGTTGTTCTGGTGTGCAGTGCTCTATAGCGTCGTTTTGAGGGTAGGAGTTGAAACAGTTTATGTCCAGGATGCGAGGGATCTGCAAATATTTTCACGGCCCTCTTCTTGATTCGTGCAGTATAAGGTCCTCAATGGAAGGCAGGTTGGTAGCAATTATTTTTTCTGCAGTTCTAATTATCCTCTGAAGTCTGAAGTAATGCTAATAGATAGAAATTGAGTTACTGTTGCACTCCCTATTGATTAGGGCACTACTTTTCTTCTTTGAAAATAAGATATTTAAAGTTTTTTCAACAGAAAACATGGTAAAATAAGATTATTATAGAACTAGAAACTTATCCATAGATGAAAAACTATTAGTGAGTATATCCAATAAAAGAGAATATATGTGGCTCAAGATTGAAGCGTGGAGTCCTTTGTGTTCTCTGGCTTGCAGACATTTCATTACCCAGCTAGGTAATATCAGTGCAAGTGAGCGTGTGGTTTGCTCCCTGTTTATATATGGTTATTTTCAGTGGTGAAATGCAAAAATTTTTGCTATTGGTTCTGTAGGCGTGGTTTGGTGGGCGTGGCTTGGTGGGGGTCATTATTACTGGGTGGGCATGGCCAACTTTTTTTTTACTTTTTAAAGCATTTTTTACTACCTATTTACCTGAACTGTAAAAGTAAAAAAAAAGAGGTTCCGACGATCGCATAGCAAAGCTGTGATCATCGGAACCTTTTTTTTACTTTTTAAAGCATGTTTTTACTACCGGTTCGCCCGAACCAGTAATTTTTATCACTACCGGTTCGCCCAAATTGGAGTGAACAAGTAGTATTTCACCCCTGGGTTTTTTTGAGAGGGGTATGGTTTTAGTACGGTGTTTGCTATGATAGGATGGTATTTGTGAATGTATTTTGGGAAAAATACTTTCAACTTAGTATTAAATAAGGTAAGATCAGTCAATACTTCACAAAACAACATTTGAAGAAGGATTTCAATCTCTTTCATCTGAAAGCAAGGGATTCCCATTGTTGATACAGAAAACATAGAATCCATGACAGGATTATTTGAAAGTAGAGGAAGATTCATTGAAATTTAATACATTCACTGGAGATCTTTGTGTCAAAGAATTCCAAGTGGAAATGACAGTTTAAAAATGTTAGAATAAAATAAATAAATCTAATTTATAGTGGCACGCCACCAAAAATGCAGATGGTGTTGTCCATGTTTGACAACAATGCCCATTAGGCAGTCTTTTTGTTAATGTTTTAGCAAATGTTTTGAATTTTTCAAAATGTTTATAAGTTATTGGGAAACCTTCAGACAATCTTTTCAAATGAAAACTGCAGGTGATATATTATCCATGTTTCATAGACACATGGAAGAGGACAAGCAAATATAATTCCAAAGTGATTCTTTGCACACTGAATTGCACACTGAAAATATATTTATTAAAACACACTGTGTGCACAATTATTAGGTAAGCTATATTTTGAAGTATTAATTTTATAATTGAACAACTACAGTGCTCTCAGTCAATCCAAAATGTTAATAAACCTCAAACCTGAATATTTGAGAAAGTAAAAGTTAGGTTATAGTTTTCTTAGGAGAATATCTTGTTGTTAGTTGCGAAGTCATGTCCAACCCCATGGACAATGTTCCTCCAGACCTTCCTCTTCTCTACCAGCCTCTGAAGTCCCTTTAAGCTCATGCCTACTGCTTCAGTGACTCCATCCAGCCACCTCATTCTCTGTCACCTCTTCTTCTTCTTTGCCCTCAATCTTTCCCACCATTAGGCTCTTCTCCAGTGAGTCCTTCCTTCTCATTAGGTAGCCAAAGTATTTGAGTTTCATTTTCAGGATCTGCCCTTCTAAAGAGCAGTCAGGTCTCCTCTAGGATAACTTTTTGTGCAGCTACAACCAGAGCCTCCCAGATGCTGTTCAAAGAGGTGTATTATTTTCCTTCACTATAAATCTTCCATTTAAGAAAGGCCCACAAGTTTTTCAATAGGATTTAGATCAGGTAAGGAAGGGGGGCATGTCATTATTCTTTCATTTTTAGGACTTTACTGGCTAGCCACGCAGTGGAGTATTTAGATTCATGCAATGGAGCATTGTCCTGCATAAAAATCATGGTCTTCTTGAAAGATGCAGACTTTTTCCTGCACCACTGCTTGAAGAAAGTGTCTTCTAAAACCAGGCAGTAGGTTTGGGAGTTGATTTTGAGTCCATCTTCAATCTGAAAAAGTCCAACTAGCTCATCTTTCAGAGTACCAGCCCACACCAGTAGCCCACCTCCATCTTGCTGGCATCTGAGTTGAAATGGAGCTCTGTGCTTGTTACTGATCTAGCCACGGGTCCATCCCTCTGGTCCATCAAGAGTTACTTCATCTCATCAGTCCATAAAACCTTTGAAAAATCTGTCTTCAGATATTTCTTGGCCCAGTCTTTCATTTCAACTCATGTAACTTGTTCAGTGGTGGTCGGATTTCAGCCATCCTTACCTTGGCCATGTCTCTGAGCACTTAACACCTTGAACTTCTGGGCACTCCAGGTAGGTTGCATTTCTGAAATATGACAGCACTGAAGGATAATGGGTTCCTGATCGCTTCATGTTTGATTCTTCTCAAATCTTTGGCAGTTAAGGTGTGTCTTTTTTTCTCAGCACATTTCTTGTGACTCTATTGACTATTTGTCATAAAACATTTGATGATTCTGTGATCACACCCTAGTATCTTACCAAGTTCAAGAGTGTCGCATCCCTCTGAAAGCCTTTTTACAATTTTTGACTTTTCGGAGTCAGTTAAATCACTTTTTTAGCCAACTTTGCCCGAGGAAAAGAAACTGCCTAATAATTATGCACACGCATATAGGGTGTTGCTCTCCTTAGGCCATACCCTCCCTCATTACAAAAATACACATCACCTGATATGCTTATGCCAACGAAGCATTTAAGTTTATACAGCTTCAACTCCTACCTTCAAAACGATGCTACAGAGCACTGCACACCAGAACAACTAGACACAAGAACAGTTTTTTCCCAAACGCCATCACTCTGCTAAACAAATAATTCCCTCAACACTGTCAAACTATTTACTAAATCTGTACTACTATTAATCTTCTCATCGTTCCCATCACCCATCTCCTTCCACTTATGACTGTAACTTTGTTGCTTGTATCCTTACGATTTATATTGATTGTTTCCTTATGACTATCATTAAGTGTCGTACCTTATAATTCTTGACAAATGTATCTTTTCTTTTATGTACACTGAAAGCATATGCACCAAGACAGAATCTAAAGTGCAAATTTTAGAGGCAATTTGGTGCATTAGTTAGAGGTAAAATAGTGTATTAGTTATGCAATTAAAAGTTTGGGCTGAGGAAAATAAAAATAAAATAATAAAATAACAGAAGAAAAAAAATAACTTTACTAAAGAAAAAAGTGAGCTCTGACATTAAATTTGAAACTGAGACATAATATTTACTTTTATTTTAATACTTTGGATGGAAGATCCCCTTTCTCCCGGTCATTTTCTTCCAGAAAAGAAATTCTGTATTCATAAGCCAAATGGCATCTTATCCAAGAAAGAAAGCATATCAGAACACATTTCCTATTCTTCTTCCCTCTTGCAACTTAAATGAAGCTGGTTGATAAGTAATCATGGAAGCAGTGGTTTTAGAGTGTTCTTGCGTGTGGGTGTGTATGTATGTGTGCACACATAACACACACACACACACACATATACACACATACATATATTACATATCCAACTATTTAGAAATTGAATGTCTGACCCACTTCAGATTAGATAAACAGTGTAGGACTGATGAGCTGATTCAGCCGGAGTAAGTAGAAAAACTCATCTGGTAAGCAAAAACTGATATATTCATTTCAGGAGAGCTTAATCTGAGGAACATATTGTTCTTTTAAAACTGAATATGTTGTTTTTCTTGCAGAGCCTAAGAAATTTCTTTTAGACAGGTAGAAATAGCAATAGCATACAGAAAACTGTATTGGTTGCCTCCATCCCAAAAGGCATTTTTATTTTTTATGTATTTTTTTTTATTTTTCTTGATTTATCTTTTTTATGCAACTGTATTGCTGTATGTAATTCCTCATCGATGGGAAATGGATAGCAGTATCTTGGCTTGTAAATAGAGATGCTAGTTTGTGGAGAATAGCGTGAGCAAGCTTGAGGTAAATTGTTATTTAGTTCTGCCTGCAGTACACTGGTCAAAATGAACCAATACTGACCAGTTCTGTTCTCACGCAACAAATGCTGCAGGTGACCTAGCATATGTCTGATGCTTATAACCTAGTCAACAATCAACTCTTTACCAATATATATTCATGTTTGTAATAAACATCCTAATTGGGGCAATCCATTTCTGGAAGGTTTTTTGAGAAGCAAGCTAGAGAGTTCCTGTCAGGAAGCCTGACAACATGAAAGTAGATGTATGTATGTATGTATGTATGTATGTATGTATGTATGTATGTGTTAAGTTCGGGAAGTAACGAGGCTGGAGACCAGGGTAGTGACAACAGCTCTTTAATATATGGTGAACCCAGCAACCAGGCTGGGGAAAAACAACCCTTTATATACTGTTTAACCGGCGGCTTCAACCAATCAGCAACGTGCTTGTTTCCCGCCTAAATATTTAAAGATACATAACACTCCTCCCCTCCCAGAAAACACTTTACCACTATTTACATATTATTTACATGTTATTTTTCGACGTAGTCACGCAAATAACCTGGGCGTCTCCTAATTCTTTCGGACCTGCGCGGTTCAGTCCTGGGTGGTGTTTTGAGCTGGTCGGAGGGGCTTTTTTCTCTTCCCAGCTCTTTCTCTAGGCCATCGGGCCCTGGATTACTGGCAGTCTCTTTTTCTTGGCCCTCCGGCCTTGGATTACTTTTGGAGTTTTCCCTGCTGTTTCCATCGGGAACCTGATGGCGTCGCTGGACCTCCGGGACCTCAGCTAAGTCTTGCGCCTCCCCCGGGTTATGGTCAGCTGTGGGTTCAAATAAGGAGTGGTCATGATCTGTCTCATTTAGCTCGGGTTGTTCAGCTATTCGTTTCCTTATCTGATCTATGTGGCGCCTCCATACTCGGTTGTCTTGTAACTCGACCAAGTATGACTTTGGACCGGTTGCTTTTATGATTTGCCCTGCGAGCCAACTTGGGCCGTCCCCATAGTTGCGGGCCCACACTCGGTCGCCTATGCCCATTTCTCTCGTTTTCTAGTTCCCCTTGTAACCCTCTGCTGTGTAATCGGGATTCAAACGGTCAAGTGGGCACCGGAGCTTCCGTCCCATCAATAATTCGGCTGGGCTTCTGCCTGTAGCAGTGCTTGGGGTTCTGTGCTGAACGGCCAGAAAGAAATCTATCTTTGTTTGCCAGTCACCTGGCTTGAGCCTGGACAATGCCTCCTTAGCGCTCCGGACGGAACGCTCTGCAAGGCCATTCGGCGCAGGGTGGAAAGGCGCAGAGAGGGCATGTCGGATGCCCTCCTCTGCCAAGTATTCCTCAAACTGGGCTGCCGTGAATTGCGGGCGTTGTCGGACACCAGAGTGTCAGGCAACCCGTGGGTTGCGAATAGGTGGCGCAGGGCTGCGATTACTGCCTCGGCCGTAGTGGATTTCATGAGTATGATCTCCAACCATTTAGAGAATGCGTCGACAACCACTAGGAAGGTTTGGCCGTGGAAAGGGCCAGCAAAATCAATGTGGATTCTTGACCAGGGCCCTTGGGGTTTTCCCATTCCTGACTGGGGCCGTTGGGGTAGAGGTCTGGACTCTTGGCAAGCCTGGCATTTCCCTACCCTCTCAGCAATCTCTGAGTCCATGAGTGGCCACCACACATAGCTTCTTGCTAGCCCCTTCATCCTTACGATCCCTGGGTGACCCTCGTGGAGGAGGTCCAATACCTTTCCCCTTAATTTATCCGGGATTACCACACGATCACCCCATAACAGGCACCCCCCTTGAGCCGAGAGCTCATCACGTTTTTTTACAAATTCCTTAAACCGTTAGCGGCGCAGCACCCTCTTTGTACCCAACCGAGTACAGTCCTTAACATAATGTCCCGGTATGATACTCGAGCCACTTCCTTAGA
This sequence comes from Ahaetulla prasina, assembly GCF_028640845.1. Classification (NCBI taxonomy): domain Eukaryota; kingdom Metazoa; phylum Chordata; class Lepidosauria; order Squamata; family Colubridae; genus Ahaetulla; species Ahaetulla prasina. The sequence goes on from NC_080540.1 coordinate 88,042,843, forward strand.
TGTGACTGGGCCAGAGTCCAAAGAGTCAATAAGCAGGATGGGCGTCCCCGGAGTGGGATCTTCGATCGCCCCTGGTAGTGGGCATCTGCTTAACGCGTCCGCATGCCCCACTTCTTTTCCTGGTCGATGCTGCAGCTTGTAAGAATAAGCGGCTAAGAAAATAGTCCATCGAGTCAATCGTGGCGAAAGTGCCACAGGCGTTGGGCGGTCGCCAGCCAGTATTCCTAACAGTGGTCTGTGGTCTGTCACAATTTCAAAGTCTCGCCCAAAAACATATTCGTGAAATTTTTTCACCCCTGACACAATTGCTAGCGCTTCCTTATCTAACTGGCTATAGTTCCTCTCTGGGGAGGACATCGTTCTGGAGTAGAAGGCTATAGGGGCTTCTGTGCCGTTTGGTAGTCTGTGGCTGAGTACAGCCCCCACCCCGTAAGGGGAGGCATCGCAAACCAGCACTAGTGGCAATGAGCTATGGTACTGGATGAGCAGGCTGTCGCTCGAGAGCAGGTTTTTTACTGCTTCGAAAGCCCTACTTTCCGATTTCCCCCAAGACCAAGCAGTATTTTTCCCTAGAAGCTTATGCAGCGGTTCAGCAACGGTCGCTTTGTTTTTTAAAAAAACCGCGTAAAAATTCACTAGCCCTAGGAATGCCTGTAGCTCTGTTTTGTTTTTGGGCGCTGGAGCCTTTCTGATTGCCTTGACCTTGCTCTCAGTGGGGTGAATTCCTTTCTTGTCTATTCGGTAGCCCAAGAATTCGACGGATTCTACCCCTATCTGGCATTTGTTTACTTTGACCTTTAGTCCGGCTGACCGGAAAATGCCCAGAACTTTTCTCAAACGCTCCCCCAATTCCTCTACGTTTTCGGCTGATATCAATACATCATCGAAGTAGGGAACTACCCCTGGGAGCCCTTGCAGAAGTCGTTCCATCAAATTTTGGAACAGCCCCGGTGCCACACTCACCCCAAATTGTAATCGGGTACACTTGAAGGCCCCCCTGTGAGTTACAATCGTTTGGGCTTGGCTGTGTTGGCGTCTACGGGCAGTTGTTGGTAGGCTTGAGCCAAGTCTAACTTTGCAAAGACTTGCCCTTGCCCCAAAGAGTGCAGCAAGTGTTGCACCACGGGAACTGGGTAAGCGCTTTTCTGTAAGGCTTTGTTTAGCGTCGCCTTGTAGTCAGCGCAGATTCTAATTGACCCATCTGGTTTTACTGGGGTGACGATTGGCGTCTCCCACTTTGCGTGATCGACTGGCACCAAAATCCCCTGATTTATGAGCTTATCTAGCTCCTTGTCAATTTTGGTTTGAGGGCAAAGGGACTCTCCTTGCCTTTAACCTAATGGGAGCTACCTGGGGGTCTAAGTTGAAGGAAATAGGGGTCCCCTTGTACTTGCCCAGGCAGTCCTTGAAGACATCTTCGAACTCGTTCATGAGTATGTCTTTCAGGTTACAGTCACTTCGGTAGATGCCAGTCACTCCCATGCCCAGTGCACGAAACCAGTCTAGTCCCAACAAACTAGGCAGGGTCCCTTCGACGATCGTGATGGGCAGGGTCTTCTTGTGTGGTCCGTACTCGACTCGGACGGAGGTGGTCCCTCGAACAGGGATGCGATTCCCTTGGTAGTCGTGGACTCGTAGCCGTTGTGTTTGCAGGTGGCGCTTCGCAACTGATGGCAGTGACTTCGCCAAAGTGTCCCAGGACATGATGGTGATCGCTGACCCGGTGTCCACTTCGAGTCTGCACCGTACTCCCTCTATTTTGGGTTTGGTGAAGATCTTCTTCTCCACCCTGGTTGAGGCGCGGCCTATGACCACTGTCGTTTGGTTTGAATCCGCGCCTTTTTTGTTTGAGCCAATCGCGGGTCGCCTTGCCGATCCCGCGCTCTGATTGGCCGATTTGAATTTTCGGCGGGAAGGTTGGGGAGCTCGACAGACTTGAGCTAGGTGCCCTTTCTTCTCGCACCGCCGACATGTTGCGTCCTTGAACTTGCAGCGTTGGCGCTGGTGTTGACCCCCGCAACTTCCGCATTCGTCCCGGTTCTCTTGGCCCCTTTCTCAGTTCGGCAACCCCTTCCTCATCCTCACCGTCAGATTCGGTTTGGATCTCTTCTTGGTGCACCGGGGTTGACTTTGTGCTCGCCTTTGGTGTGAGAGGCTTTTGCAGTGTCTCCGCCGCTTGGGTGGACATTTCATGCGCTCTGGCCGTCCAGGCGTTTGCCAGCGTCAGATTGCTTTTCGATAGCAGCCGCCTCCGCAAATGCATGTCTCGGACCCCTGATGAGTTGCTCCAGCAGCACCTCGTCAGGTCTCGGTACCCACAGTCTTTGGAGGCTTTCCGTGGGCGGCCATGTAGTCGCCGATGGATTCGCCCTCAACTGTCGGCGCTCCAAATTCAAACGCCGCACGTGTTGCACCAGGAACCGGTGGCGCTTTTCTGTAAGGCTTTGTTTAGCGTCGCCTTGTAGTCAGCGCAGATTCTAATTGACCCATCTGGTTTTACTGGGGTGACGATTGGCGTCTCCCACTTTGCGTGATCGACTGGCACCAAAATCCCTGATTTATGAGCTTATCTAGCTCCTTGTCAATTTTAGGCTTAAGGGCAAAAGGGACTCTCCTTGCCTTTAACCTAATGGGAGCTACCTGGGGGTCTAAGTTGAAGGAAATAGGGGTCCCCTTGTACTTGCCCAGGCAGTCCTTGAAGACATCTTCAAACTCGTTCATGAGTATGTCTTTCAGGTTACAGTCACTTTTGTAGATGCCAGTCACTCCCATGCCCAGTGCACGAAACCAGTCTAGTCCCAACAAACTAGGCAGGGTCCCTTCGACGATCGTGATGGGCAGGGTCTTCTTGTGTGGTCCGTACTCGACTCGGACGGAGGTGGTCCCTCGAACAGGGATGCGATTCCCTTGATAGTCGTGGACTCGTAGCCGTTGTGTTTGCAGGTGGCGCTTCGCAACTGATGGCAGTGACTTCGCCAAAGTGTCCCAGGACATGATGGTGATCGCTGACCCGGTGTCCACTTCGAGTCTGCACCATACTCCCTATTTTGGGTTTGGTGAAGATCTTCTTCTCCACCCTGGTTGAGCGTGCCTATGACCACTGTCGTTTGGTTTGAATCCGCCTTTTTGTTTGAGCCAATCGCGGGTCGCCTTGCCGATCCAGCGCTCTGATTGGCGATTTGAATTTTCGGCGGGAAGGTTGGGGAGCTCGACAGACTTGAGCTAGGTGCCCTTTCTTCTCGCACCGCCGACATGTTGCGTCCTTGAACTTGCAGCGTTGGCGCTGGTGTTGACCCCGCAACTTCCGCATTCGTCCGGTTCTCTTGGCCCGTTTCTCAGTTCGGCAAACCCTTCCTCATCCTCACCGTCAGATTCGGTTTGGATCTCTTCTTGGTGCACGGGGTTGACTTTGTGCTCGCCTTTGGTGTGAGAGGCTTTTGCAGTGTCTCCGCCGCTTGGGTGGACATTTCATGCGCTCTGGCCGTCCAGGCGTTTGCCAGCGTCAGATTGCTTTTCGATAGCAGCCGCCTCATAAGCGGATGTCTCGGACCCCTGATGAGTTGCTCCAGCAGCACCTCGTCCAGGTCTCGGTACCCACAGTCTTTGGAGGCTTTCCGTGGGCGGCCATGTAGTCGCCGATGGATTCGCCCTCTAACTGTCGCTCTCCAAATTCAAACGCCGCGCGTATTTGGACGGCGTTGGCGCGAAATGGTTTTTTAGAAGGGTTTGCAGAGTTTGCCACGATACCGATTGTATCGGCGTTGGCTCTGCCAGGGCTTCCGCGATGTCGATGACCTCGGGACCGCAGTGGCTCAAGAAGTATGCCCTTTTGCGGTTGTCTGGAACTCCTTGCAGTTCGTTGGCTTCTAGAAAGCTTTCGAAACGGGTCATATACGTTCCCCATTTCTCTTTAGCCGGGTCAAACGGTGCGAGCAGAGTGTAACTGGCCATCTCCGCTTTTCTGCCCTGTGTTTGCTGGGTTCGGTTCTTTCGTGCTTCAGCTCGGTTCTGGTGCTCTTTTTTTTTTTTTTTTTTTTATTACTTTTTTTACAACAATCAAACAAAAAAAATACATTATTACACCCTTGTGCTATACATAAAAGGAAGATTTGGGTCTTCGGATATATCCTCATGATTGCCAAAATCCACGTTCTCAAGGTACAGGTACTGAAGCGTCCAATGTTCCAAGCGCAAAGTCCACAAATGGTTTCCAAGTCTTCCAGAAAATATCTTCTTTATACACACCACTTCTAATTTTAATATCACATGTCATTTTATCATTTAAAGCTAATTTCCACATTTCAGAATTCCACTCTTCTATTCTAAAAATCACATCTAGTTTCCAATATCTAGCTATTATAATTCTACCTATTATAATCATAATTCTAATCAATTCTTTTTCATATTTTGTTAATTCTATTTCCTTAATTACCAACAATAATATAGTTTCCACTCTCAATGTTATTACTTTCCCCATCATTTCAAATATCATTTTCTCCAATTGTTGCCAAAACTTTTAACCTTATCACAATTATACCACATATGTTCATAAGTCCCCAATTCCATCTCACATCTCCAACATTTTTACTAGTTTTTATCCATTTGTGACAATCTTACTGGAGTCAAATACCATTTCGAAACAACTTTATAATTGTGCTCTTTAATCCTTATAGATAAAGTTCTCATAATTCTACTCTTCCAATTCACATTCCAATCTGATTCTGGTATTTCAATATTGAGATCTTTTTCCCAATTTGTCCTCATCACTCTTTGTAATTTTCATCAGAATTTATAATCTTATAAACCCTACTAACGAGTCCCTTTAGCCCAATTTCATCTTTCATAATCCGAGATACTAAATATTCAAATTCAGTTTCACATCTATTTATCGAATAATTTTCCTTTAGTTTTTTGTCCATTTTCTATCTGTATTTTTCAAACCAACTTAACCCTAATTTTCAATAATTTCTTTATTCCTCCTTTCATTTCCCATAACTTTTATCCAATCTCTAATAATTTCTATATTTTCCTCTTTAATCACTTCATTACGTTTTATATTATTTTTAATTGGCCAAATTCAGTTGTCTCCCCAAAAGATTATATCCGAATTAAAATTTTAACAAATTTGTTCCACATTTTTACTTAATCCCTTTAACCAATAACTTCTACTTACACATTTTAAATTTGCTTTATCTAAAACCACCTTGATCCAAATTTCTCTATATCCCTTAACTCTAAATCTCTCCAATAATTATCTTCACCTTTAAGTATTTTTACCACTATCCGGATACCATACGCACAGTAATAATTAATAATTTGGGGATTCCTAATCCACCTTCCTTTTGATTTTGATACCACATTTTCTTCACTAATCTGGGTCTTTTGCCACCATTGCAAAATTTATCCAGTTTTTTCTGATATCCTTCAATATCTTTCTCTGTCAAATTTAGTGGTAGCATCTCGAATAAAAAGTTGAACTTGGGCAGCAACATCATCTTACACATTGCAATTCTACCAAACCAAGACAACTTTAAAATTTTATATTTATCTATCTTCTTCTCAATTTCGTTAATCACCACATCATAATTAAGTTTTTCAATTCTTTAACCTTAAGTGAAAGCACTATACCCAAATATTTCAATGTGTTTTAATCCTTATCCCAAATTGCTCTTGCATATTCTCAGACTCATTACCATTACTATCCATCAATAATTCTGACTTTGACCAATTTACTTTCAATCCTGTCATTTCTTCAAATTCTATCAAATGCTTATATATCTTTTCAAATCTTTCTCTACATTTTCAAAATAATTAAAGTATCATCCATACAAATTTATCTTATACCCCTTATATCCTTCTAATTCTTCATCTTTTTCTATCATTTTTGTCAATATTTCCATAGCCAATAAAAATAATGTTGGGGACAGGGGACATCCTTGTCTCGTACCAGCTTCTAATTTTATCTCTTCAGTTAATATTCCATTCACCTTCACTCTTGCACTGCTCTTTTGGTATAATTTTGAAATAACATGTATAAACTTATTACCAAAGCCTAAAGCCTCCACAATTACTTTAATTGTTTCCCATTGTACAGAATCAAAAGCTTTAAAAATATCCAATGATACTATACCAATTTTATCACCATTATATTCAGCTACATCTATAATATTTAATACTCTTCTAACAATATCACTCATGTATCTACCCTTCACAAAGCCTACTTGATTATAACTTATATATCTATCTATAAATCTATTTAATCTATTACTTATAATAGCAGTAAATATCTTTGCATCCTGATTAATTAAAGAAATGGGCCGATAGGACTCAATCCTTTCTAAATCTTTATCTGGTTTAGGAATTAGGGATATCACCGTTCTATTCCATGACGAAGGTACTTCCCCACCATGTAATATTCCATTAAATAATTTTTGCAATCTTGGTATTATTAATTCTTTAAAATTCTTTATAAAACTCAATAGGTAATCCATCCTCACCTGGAGCTTTCCTAATTTTAATTTGTATTATTCCATTAATCTCATCTTGTGTTATATCTTCTTCCATCAATTCCTTATATGTTTGATCAATTTTCACCACATACTTTTCTAAATAGCTTTGCAATTTTCCCCGATTAATTGGTTTCTTTGAATATAGTTTCTGAAAAAATTTCTAACCAAGTATGACTTTGGACCGTTGCTTTTATGATTTGCCCTGCGAGCCAACTTGGGCCGTCCCCATAGTTGCGGGCCCACACTCGGTCGCCTATGCCCATTTCTCTCGTTTTTCTAGTTCCCCTTGTAACCCTCTGGTGTGTAATGGGGATTCAAACGGTCCAGTGGGCACCGGAGTTTCCGTCCCATCAGTAATTCAGCTGGGCTTCTGCCTGTAGCCGTGCTTGGGGTTCTGTGCTGAACGGCCAGGAAGAAATCTATCTTTGTTTGCCAGTCACCTGGCTTGAGCCTGGACAATGCCTCCTTAGCGCTCCGGACGGAACGCTCTGCAAGGCCATTCGACGCAGGGTGGAAAGGCGCAGAGAGGGCATGTCGGATGCCCTCCTCTGCCAAGTATTCCTCAAACTGGGATGCCGTGAATTGCGGGCTGTTGTCGGACACCAGAGTGTCAGGCAACCCATGGGTTGCGAATAGGTGGCGCAGGGCTGCGATTACTGCCTCGGCCGTAGTGGATTTCATGAGTATGATCTCCAACCATTTAGAGAATGCGTCGACAACCACTAGGAAGGTTTGGCCGTGGAAAGGGCCAGCAAAATCAATGTGGATTCTTGACCAGGGCCCTTGGGGTTTTTCCCATTCCCTGACTGGGGCCGTTGGGGGTAGAGGTCTGGACTCTTGGCAAGCCTGGCATTTCCCTACCCTCTCAGCAATCTCTGAGTCCATGAGTGGCCACCACACATAGCTTCTTGCTAGCCCCTTCATCCTTACGATCCCTGGGTGACCCTCGTGGAGGAGGTCCAATACCTTTCCCCTTAATTTATCCGGGATTACCACACGATCACCCCATAACAGGCACCCCCCTTGAGCCGAGAGCTCATCACGTTTTTTCACAAATTCCTTAAACTGCCCGCGCAGCGGCCACCCTCTTTGTACCCAACCGAGTACAGTCCTTAACATAATGTCCCGGTATGATGCCCGAGCCACTTCCTTAGATGTGACTGGGCCAGAGTCCAAAGAGTCAATAAGCAGGATGGGCGTCCCCGGAGTGGGATCTTCGATCGCCCCTGGTAGTGGGCATCTGCTTAACGCGTCCGCATGCCCCACTTCTTTTCCTGGTCGATGCTGCAGCTTGAAAATAGTCCATCGAGTCAATCGTGGCGAAAGTGCCACAGGCGCGTTACGTCGCCAGCCAGTATTCCTAACAGCGGTCTGTGGTCAGTCACAATTTCGAAATCTCGCCCAAAAACATATTCGTGAAATTTTTTCACTCCTGACACAATTGCTAGCGCTTCCTTATCTAACTGGCTATAGTTCCTCTCTGGGGAGGACATCGTTCTGGAGTAGAAGGCTATAGGGGCTTCTGTGCCGCTTTGGAAGTCTGTGGCTGAGTACAGCCCCACCCGTAAGGGAGGCATCGCAAACCAGCACTAGTGGCAATGAGCTATGGTACTGGATGAGCAGGCTGTCGCTCGAGAGCAGGTTTTTTACTGCTTCGAAAGCCCTACTTTCCGACTTCCCCCAAGACCAAGCAGTATTTTTCCCTAGAAGCTTATGCAGCGGTTGAGCAACGGTCGCCTTGTTTTTAAAAACCGCCAGAAAATTCACTAGCCCTAGGAATGCCTGTAGCTCTGTTTTGTTTTTGGGCTGGAGCCTTTCTGATTGCCTTGACCTTGCTCTCAGTGGGGTGAATTCCTTTCTTGTCTATTCGGTAGCCCAAGAATTCGACGGATTCTACCCCTATCTGGCATTTGTTTACTTTGACCTTTAGTCCGGCTGACCGGAAAATGCCCAGAACTTTTCTCAAACGCTCCCCCAATTCCTCTACGTTTTCGGCTGATATCAATACATCATCGAAGTAGGGAACTACCCCTGGGAGCCCTTGCAGAAGTCGTTCCATCAAATTTTGGAACAGCCCCGGTGCCACACTCACCCCAAATTGTAATCGGGTACACTTGAAGGCCCCCCTGTGAGTTACAATCGTTTGGGCTTCCGCTGTGTTGGCGTCTACGGGCAGTTGTTGGTAGGCTTGAGCCAAGTCTAACTTTGCAAAGACTTGCCCTTGCCCCAAAGAGTGCAGCAAGTGTTGCACCACGGGAACTGCAGCGCTTTTCTGTAAGGCTTTGTTTAGCGTCGCCTTGTAGTCAGCGCAGATTCTGATTGACCCATCTGGTTTTACTGGGGTGACGATTGGCGTCTCCCACTTTGCGTGATCGACTGGCACCAAAATCCCCTGATTTATGAGCTTATCTAGCTCCTTGTCAATTTTTGGTTTAAGGGCAAAAGGGACTCTCCTTGCCTTTAACCTAATGGGAGCTACCTGGGGGTCTAAGTTGAAGGAAATAGGGGTCCCCTTGTACTTGCCCAGGCAGTCCTTGAAGACATCTTCGAACTCGTTCATGAGTATGTCTTTCAGGTTACAGTCACTTCGGTAGATGCCAGTCACTCCCATGCCCAGTGCACGAAACCAGTCTAGTCCCAACAAACTAGGCAGGGTCCCTTCGACGATCGTGATGGGCAGGGTCTTCTTGTGTGGTCCGTACTCGACTCGGACGGAGGTGGTCCCTCGAACAGGGATGCGATTCCCTTGGTAGTCGTGGATTCGTAGCCGTTGTGTTTGCAGGTGGCGCAACTGATGGCAGTGACTTCGCCAAAGTGTCCCAGGACATGATGGTGATCGCTGACCCGGTGTCCACTTCGAGTCTGCACCATACTCCCTCTATTTTGGGTTTGGTGAAGATCTTCTTCTCCACCGGGTTGAGGGTTGTGACCTATGACCACTGTCGTTTGGTTTGAATCCGCGCCTTTTTGTTTGAGCCAATCGCGGGTCGCCTTGCCGATCCAGCGCTCTGATTGGCGATTTGAATTTTCCGGGAAGGTTGGGGAGCTCGACAGACTTGAGCTAGGTGCCCTTTCTTCTCGCACCGCCGACATGTTGCGTCCTTGAACTTGCAGCGTTGGCGCTGGTGTTGACCCTCCGCCTTCCGCATTCGTCCGGTTCTCTTGGCCGCGTTCTCAGTTCGGCAAACCCTTCCTCATCCTCACCGTCAGATTCGGTTTGGATCTCTTCTTGGTGCACGGGGTTGACTTTGTGCTCGCCTTTGGTGTGAGAGGCTTTTGCAGTGTCTCCGCCGCTTGGGTGGACATTTCATGCGCTCTGGCCGTCCAGGGCGTTTGCCAGCGTCAGATTGCTTTTCGATAGCAGCCGCCTCCAAAGCGCATGTCTCGGACCCCTGATGAGTTGCTCCAGCAGCACCTCGTCCAGGTCTCGGTACCCACAGTCTTTGGAGGCTTTCCGTACGGCCATGTAGTCGCCGATGGATTCGCCCTCTAACTGGGCGCTCTCCAAATTCAAAACGCCCGCCGATTTGGACGTTGGCGTGAAATGGTTTTAGCAGGGTTTGCAGAGTTTGCCATGATACCGATTGTATCGGCGTTGGCTCTGCCAGGGCTTCCGCGATGTCGATGACCTCGGGACCGCAGTGGCTCAAAGTATGCCCTTTTGCGGTTGTCTGGAACTCCTTGCAGTTCGTTGGCTTCTAAGCTTTGAAGCGGGTCATATCGTTCCCCATTTCTCTTTAGCGGGTCAAACGGTGCGGGCGGAGTGTAACTGGCCATCTCCGCTTTTCTGCCCTGTGTTTGCTGGGTTCGGTTCTTTCGTGCTTCAGCTCGGTTCTGGTGCTCTTTAGCCTCGAAATCCCACCTTCGTCGCCAGTGTTAAGTTCGGGAAGTAACGAGGCTGGAGACCAGGGTAGTGACAACAGCTCTTTAATATATGGTGAACCCAGCAACCAGGCTGGGGAAAAACAACCCTTTATATACTGTTTAACCGGCGGCTTCAACCAATCAGCAACGTGCTTGTTTCCCGCCTAAATATTTAAAGATACATAACAGTATGTAATTAATTAATTAATTAATGTTTACCCTGCTTTTATTATTATAAATAACTCAAGGTGGCAAGCGTACTTAATACTCCTTCCTCCTCCTATTTTCTCCACAACAACCCTGCAAAGTGGGCAAAATTGAGAAATTTTGGCCCAAATTTTGGCCCAAAGTTATTCAGCCAGTTTTCATGCCTAAAGCAGAACTAGAACTCAGTCTCCCAGTTACTAGCCTGGTACTTTCACTACCAGACCTAATTGGCTCTCCATTGTCATAGTAATGTCATCTTGTTTGGCTGAGAACTCAAAATGATTTGCAGTGAATGTTAGAGGGAGTGTAAGAATGTACCAAGGAACCAAGTTTTAAGTGCAAGGAAACTGTCCCTGATAGAGAAATAATGTGTACAATTGGATAGCAATTTTTTGAGTGTTTTATAAAGATGGGAAAATGGATGGAGACATTTTAAGATGTACAAGTGCTGATTGTAAGAGAGTAAATAATTTGTTTTCTTTTGCAAGGGATGAATAGTTACCAACAGCGGTTAAAAATGACAGATTCTGATTCAATGTGATTCTCTCCACTTTATTGCTTGGTTGGTTATGTTAGAAAAAGGATAAAGTTTGTTGAATGGATAATTTAAACACATCCACTAAAGAAAAAAGCTGGGGTAAAATAGATGTTGAATCATGATTGTTGCTTGAGTACAAATGTTGGTCACTAATAAGGAAATGGATGTTCAGGTGCTTCAGATAAATAGAAAAAATAGTAAGGCTGAATTGCAGTGCAAATAAATGAGAAAAAAAAGTTTAAATTTCATCTTTTCTTGATTTACTGGGAGGTTTTTTTGTCTCATTGTGATCTGGGGAGTTGGGTGGCATACAAATTTAAATATAATTATTAATATTATTATTAAACAAAACAAATCATATGAATAGCTATAAGGATATGCCAGAACCAGGGATAGTTTGGATGAATACAAAGCTACAGAGAGATTCAGTAAACAATGTTGCTTTAAATGAAATTTAGATTTCCTTTCTTTTTTCTTACCTCTTAGATTTTGCCATCTGTTTCTTATACTTTTGATATATTTTTGCATGATGTGGCATATTCCTAAAGAAAAAAAACATGATGGATAAGTATATACGTTTGTAAACATCTTTTTACTTCATTTCAACAAAAAAATATACAAAGAAGATAAAATAAAGTGGTGTGGTTTTCCAAGCGCTGAAGAAGAGATCCAATTAAAAGGTATGTCTACATTTTGGGCAAGTAATAACAATGCAATGTTACAATTTACAGTAAAACTGAAATTCATTCCTTCTCTCTCTCTCTCTCTTTCTCTCTCTCTCTCTCTCCCTCCCTCCCTCCCTCTCTCTATCCCCCACTCCCTCCTCCCTCTCTTGCTCTTGCTCTGTGTAAATCAATCAACCACTGGAGCTAATTGCACACAAATACCATTGAGGTCTGTGGGAGAGGTTAGTGGCCAGTATTCTTTTCAGTGATGCCAAATGAATCAAAACTGTTTTCTATTTGAAGGAGCATGTGATTAAAAATATTTGAGAAAAACACATAACAACTCAGTACCTTTCATCTCCTTTTCAATTACCTGTACTTTTAAATCTATAATTTGTATTAAATAAAAAATGCCCTTTTAAAATAACCGTTCAAGGAAGCAGGATTTCAGTAAATAAATAGAATAGAACAGAATATATCTTCCCAGACCTTTATGAAAGTTCTGAAGAGAGTTCTGAAGTAGATAAGTATAATTAATAATTTCCAGTAAATCAGTACATACTTAGTTCAAAACATTGTAACACATTTATCTATTACAATTGTAAAATAGCACTATTTCTTTTCTAATCAACTGAAAAACTATCCAACTGTTAATAGCAAGTTATATCTCAATTTTGTAATCTAAAGTACTTATGTAAAGTGCACTATTGGTTTTCCGCATTTGACTTTTTGAGACAGCATCTAGTATATCAAAGACCTAAATTATGTAAAACAAAAGAGTTATATTGAAGCATTGTTCTACACCAGACTGCTTCTCTTTGCCAGTCCATCATAAAACTGTTGGAAACTAATAACACTTCTGCAACCTTAAGACCTGGAAACCCTATGCGAACCAATCGGTACCTACCTAACAGCCAGCCAATAGGAGAGCGAAAAACAAGTCATCCACTTAGTATCGCTCTTGAGCTATTACAAGTCCAGAATTTTTTTAAAAAATATATCCCTACACATCCCACTACACATAAAAAGGAAATGATTTGCTACTTTTGCCTTCCCTTTGCCAATTCACCTTTTCAGCTCATGTTATGCCCAGATGTTTAGCCCAGATATGTTAGCCCTGGAAAAACCAATCTGAATAATTTATATGAGGGGATGCTGTCTGCAAGGATGCTCTTCCTGAGTTGAATTTCAAAGCCTCTTGCAAGCTGTGTGGGTAAACAGGAGCATTATTGTGATGGGGCACTTTTTAAATTAACTATTGCTGATTGCTGCTTTAGCTGCTGGAATGGGGTATGTGCAAGTTCTTTTTAAACAACTCTGCCTATAAGCAGAGAAATAAGTATAATTAGCAACAGCACTTAGACTTACTGTATATACCATTTCATTTTTTTTTAGACCTTTCTAAGCATTTACAGAGTCAGCATATTGCCCCCACAATCTAGGTCCTCATTTTACTGACGTTGGAAAGATGGAAGGCTGAGTCAAGGCTTAAGTAAGCCATTCGGAATCAAACTCTTGGCGTGAACAGTGAGTTAGCTTACAGTACTGCATTCTAATCTCTGCACCACCACAGCTCTCTTTAGCTCTCCAAATCAGCTGAAAATATGACATCCAGCAGCTATGAGCTAAGGATGTTGCCCTCAGGGTGACTAAGCTCTTGCCTTAGTCATCTTTAAAAGAGTATGTGTGAGTGTTGCCTTTGAATCATTGTTGACTCCGAATGATGTGTTGATCCAATGTTGACTCCTAATGATGACATGGACAAGGTCCTGCAGTTTTCTTGGCAAGATTTTGGAAGTGGTTTGACACTGCCTCCTTCTTCCTAGGGCTGAAAGCCCAAGGTCATCCAGCTAGCTTTGCACCTAAAGAGGGACTAGAATTCACAGCCTCCTGGTTTCTTGCTCAACACATTAAGCACTGCTCCAAACTAGCTCTTACCAAAATTTACTTGAAATCGAAGATTCTTATGTTAGCCATCTAACTTAAAAGTCATTGATCTGAAAGGGTCAGAAATGTGAATGCTTTTTCAATCAAAATTAAACCTTCCTATTGCCACAAATATAGTTTGTTATACTAAATTAATATTAGAAAAACAGAGAAAGTGTTTATTTAATTATTAAAAAATAATTAAATAAATTATTATTATTTCAGTAACAACAACCTTTTTATTTAAGACTCCATATCAAAAGAGACATTTAGACTTTTGAGAAATTTATCTTACTTCTTTAAAATATTTAAAATATTTTCTTTTCTTTTCTTTTAAACTACAGAGCAGTGGAACCCACAAGAAAACAAGATATCCTGTATTTTGGCTATATTAATGAACAAAACTCAGAGTTTGGGATTCTGTGAGAGCTGTTTAGACAGTGCTAATCTTCTGTCAACAGCTCGTAAATCTCTGCCTCGGGCAAGAGGGGAGATGAGCATTTGAACTGAAGTTTGAGCCCCAAGAAAAGCCCCAGAATGATTTCTGGTGGTTTGATGGGAACGCTCCTTCGATAGTTCAAAAGCTCCAGAGTCCAGAACGCCTCTGCAAAAGCAGAGCAAAGCAGCGCCCATCTCCGTGACTGAAGAGGATTATGATAAATTTTCAACACGGAAGAATCGAAAGCAGGAAGGCTGGCATTTGCTTGTAAGATGATTTTAACTCCTGACAGAGAAGTTATTTGAAGAGTGGAGATGAAGAAAGATGGCGTTTTGTTTTTGAAAGTGAAAGCTAAGGAAATGCTGATTACAATTGCTGGTGTGGAACCTCTAAGAAGAAAATAACAAGATTTTTTTTCTAAATGGAATTCTTTTTTAAAAATCTATTTCTTTTTATTATCTTTTTTACAGTGTTTAAGAAGAAAAATTTATTGGGTTTTTTTCTTTTATTCCCCCCTTTTTTTCTTCTTCTTCTTGATATTACTTAGTTTAAAAATGGCTTTTAAGCAAAGAGATTAACCACTTCTAAATTATTGGAAATATCTTCACTTCAGGTACGGAAATTGAAAGAAGATATTAAAGACAGTCTAAGGAATTTTTACAGGAGCTTATGGGCTCATCTTTCAGAAATAGATCAAAAATTTAATGAAATGGAGAATGAAATACTCGATTTTAAAGATTTGGTGGAAGAGCAGAGTAAGGAGATGAAAAAATTAAAGGAATCAATTACTCCATTATTGTTATCTAGTACACAGACAGAAGAAAGACTGAATGAATTTAACCAAATTAATTTAGATTTGCAAAGGAAAATAGATGAAGTTCAAATTAATTTGAATTTAGAAAATAAAATAGATGATATTCAGGTTAAGGCTGATAAGGCAGAGGAAGAAAGGGTTATATTACAATATAAATTAATGGAATATGCTATAAGGGTAAGGGTTTAAGAGAATTTAAAGAGGAAAATTTGAAAGAGATTTTTATTCAGGCCTTTGCCCAGATAGAGAATGGAACCAGAAGATTTTGAAGTTAATATTGAAAAAATTTATCGTGTTAATTCCTGGTGGGCAAGGCAGAAGTGTTTACCGAGAGATGTGGTTATTTATTTTACAAATAAGAGGATTAGGTATGGAATTTTGCAAGCATTTTATAAAAATAAATTTCAAATATTAGGACAAGATATAATAATGATGAAGGAAATTCCTCCTAAAATGTTAAGAAAGAGAAAAGAATTTGCCTTTCTGGTGGATGAGCTTAAGAAACATCAGATATATTTTAGATGGGAGGTTCCAGCAGGTTTAACACTGAATTATAAAGGAAGAAAGTGATACTAAAATTAGGAGTATGGCTTTTATAAGAAAGCATTCTTGTGGCTAGTGCTTGAATGAAAGAAAGCGAATGACCGAGGGATAGCCAAAAGTCAGAAAGAATATAGTAATCACCTTTTGAGATTAACCATTTTATTTAAGGAATAAGCTTTCATGAGCGCCAGCTCACTTGATCAAATGCGTGTGGTGAATGAAAAGTCTGAGATACGGGACTTCCGGTTTGGCTCCGCTGTGTTAATGGCGGCAATTTCAGTCCGCCCGTTCTTTGTGATTCTGTGAGAGCTGTTTAGACAGTGCTAATCTTCTGTCAACAGCTCGTAAATCTCTGCCTCGGGCAAAGAGGGGGAGATGAGCATTTGAACTGAAGTTTGAGCCCCCAAGAAAAGCCCCAGAATGATTTCTGGTGGTTTGATGGGAAACGCTCCTTCGATAGTTCAAAAAAGCTCCAGAGTCCAGAACGCCTCTGCAAAAGCAGAGCAAAACGCAGCGTCCATCTCCGTGACTGAAGAGGATTTATGATAAATTTTCAACACGGAAGAATCGAAAGCAGGAAGGCTGGCATTTGCTTGTAAGATGATTTTAACTCCCTGACAGAGAAGTTATTTGAAGAGTGGAGATGAAGAAAGATGGCGTTTTGTTTTTTGAAAGTGAAAGCTAAGGAAATGCTGATTACAATTGCTGGTGTGGAACCTCTAAGAAGAAAATAACAAGATTTTTTTTTTCTAAATGGAATTCTTTTTTAAAAATCTATTTCTTATTATTATCTTTTTCTTACAGTGTTTAAGAAGAAAAATTTATTGGGGTTTTTTTTCTTTTTATTCCCCTCCCCCTTTTTTTTCTTCTTCTTGATATTACTTAGTTTAAAAATGGCTTTTAAGCAAAGAGATTTAACCACTTCTAAATTATTGGAAATATCTTCACTTCAGGTACGGAAATTGAAAGAAGATATTAAAGACAGTCTAAGGAATTTTTTACAGGAGCTTATGGAGGCTCATCTTTCAGAAATAGATCAAAAATTTAATGAAATGGAGAAAGAAATACTGGATTTTAAAGATTTGGTGGAAGAGCAGAGTAAGGAGATGAAAAAATTAAAGGAATCAATTACTCCATTATTGTTATCTAGTACACAGACAGAAGAAAGACTGAATGAATTTAACCAAATTAATTTAGATTTGCAAAGGAAAATAGATGAAGTTCAAATTAATTTGAATTTAGAAAATAAAATAGATGATATTCAGGTTAAGGCTGATAAGGCAGAGGAAGAAAGGGTTATATTACAATATAAATTAATGGAATATGCTATAAGGGTAAGGGTTTAAGAGAATTTAAAGAGGAAAATTTGAAAGAGATTTTTATTCAGGCCTTTGCCCAGATAGAGAATGGAACCAGAAGATTTTGAAGTTAATATTGAAAAATTTATCGTGTTAATTCCTGGTGGGCAAGGCAGAAGTGTTTACCGAGAGATGTGGTTATTTATTTTACAAATAAGAGGATTAGGTATGGAATTTTGCAAGCATTTTATAAAAATAAATTTCAAATATTAGGACAAGATATAATAATGATGAAGGAAATTCCTCCTAAAATGTTAAGAAAGAGAAAAGAATTTGCCTTTCTGGTGGATGAGCTTAAGAAACATCAGATATATTTTAGATGGGAGGTTCCAGCAGGTTTAACACTGAATTATAAAGGAAGAAAGTATTTTCTCAATACAATTTGTAAAGCACGAGATTTTTATACTAATGTATTAAAGATTGGGAATTCTTTGTTAACAGATGTTAAGTTGAATGGTGAATAGATGGTTGAAAATGTGTAAGATAGAAGAAGGGGAGGGAGAATGTTTAACTTTATTAAATATGATTATGGTTAATTTTTGTAAATGACTTATTGTGGATATAAATGTGTAATTTTAGGGGTACTATATGATATATTAAAGGTATAAAGGAATAGGAAGATGGAATATTGTTTAATTTTGGAGGATAGATAGTAAAATTTAGGAACTTGGATTAAATATTATATTTAAGAGATGGATGTAATGTTAATTAGAATGTAATTGTTATAATAGATATATTGTGGATGATATAGGTGTAATTTTAACAATGTTATTTGACATAAGTAAGGTAAAGTGAAGATTTTAATTATTACAATTGACACTTTGGATATTTGTAATATTATTTGTTGTATATATAAATGTTAAAGATGTGAAAAGATGGACTATTGCTTACCCTTGAAGGTTGGACAGAAAAATTAAAGAAACTAAGTTGGAAATATGAACTATTTTTGAGAGATTGCTAAGGAAGAAAGACATTTTAGAAGAAACCTTGGTGAATATTGGAAGATGGAACGTTGTTTTGATATTGATTGATGAAGGTTGGATATTTAAAACTACGTACTTTATTCAAGAATAAACACTAACTCAATTGGAAACTTTGGAGAATTCTAGGAGTGGAATGGTCTGATATATAATGGAGTGGAAGAAAAGTATCTTCTTTGTCTTTGGAAGGGGAGTGGAGGTTTTAAGGAACGACTATGGATTATGATTTGTGCTAGATTTTAATTTTTGTTGTTAGTTTTATACCCTGTACTCGGTTCTCGGAAGTCCTGGGGGTGGGGAGGAAGGGAAGGGAGGGGAGGGTAGAAAATGGATTGATAGTTAATGTACAAAGATGATTGAAGATGTATAATTAATGTAAGATCGGACCTGCCTGGTTACTACTTTAGAATGAAGGAAAGAAGGAGTAGAAGAGAGAAGGAGGAAGAGAAGGAGGAAGAGAAGAGGAGGAGGAGGAAAGGAAGGAAGGAAGAGGGAAGAGGAGAAGAAAGGAATAGGGAGGAAGAGGAGGATGTAGATAAGAGAGGGGGAGGATGGTTATGGAAAGTAGAAGAAGGTAAAGAAGGAGAGTAAAAGGAAAAGGAAGGGGGTGGTGACCAGGCAGACCCGATTAATTGTATATGAGGGTACATTAAATATGTTATTGGATATGTTATTGGATAAGAATGTCAAAATAAAACTTTTTAAGAAAAAAAAAAAAAAAAAAAGAAAAGTCTGAGATACTTAAATCTATCCACAGCTAAGACTCTTTTGTCCATTATAGGGAAAGAGCGTTCATTTGAGAACATAAAATGCACAGGTCAGACCGAAAAGGGGGAAAAAAGACTCCATTGAGAGAAAAATAAGTCATAAGAGGCTCAAAAATACCAGCCTAACCAATAGGAGACATTTATATCTAGACAATGCAAGGAAATCTTTTATACAAGGAAATGAGATGAAAATGCAGAATGCCTCTTCTACCTCTGGATGTGTTGCCTCT
Organism: Ahaetulla prasina; assembly: GCF_028640845.1. Lineage (NCBI taxonomy): Eukaryota > Metazoa > Chordata > Lepidosauria > Squamata > Colubridae > Ahaetulla > Ahaetulla prasina. The sequence goes on from NC_080540.1 coordinate 88,061,683, forward strand.
AATGACCAATAAATTTATCAGTGCAGAAAGCCAAAATTGCTGCAAAATTGCATTCCAACAAAAAGAATGTGCAAAAGGAAATGTATTACAGGTTGGGTTTAGTTATTTTCTGTAGATGATGATGATGATGATGAGGAGGAGGAGGAGGAGGAGGAGGAGGAGGAGGAGGAGGAGGAGGAGGAGGAGGAGGAGGAGGAGGAGGAGGAGGAGGAGGAGGAGGAGGTGCTACACTGGGGAAACAGAAAAGTTGAAAATTGCTATTAGTCTTTTATGCACATTCCCATCTCTTCATCCTCACCAGGGAGAGCATATTCAAATACAGTTTCCTACTTGAAGCCAAACTTAAAACAACCATTAGACTTTTAAAGCAGTTAGCCCCCTTTAACAATTTGAACAAAGCAGTTAAAAGACGAATCTACCGCTGTTTGTCTTTTAACTGCTTTGTTCAAACCATTAGATAGTTTTAAACAAAAATGTCCTCTCTCATTGTTTCTCCTAGCAATAGTCCAGATTCTGCAGCCCTAAAAGAAACTCACTATTTTTTTTCATATAAATCAGTCTAAAGATCCAAAGTAAAATGGCTTGTTAACTCATCCTTCCCCAGTTTAAACATGATCCTTTCTGCATTAGTTAAATGGCACTACTAGTTTTACAACTATCTCAAAAAAGCGGGAAAAAATATAATTATGCTGGTAGCCAGGGTGGGTTTCTAATAGGATATCGTAGTGTGAGATTTTCCTCTTTCGATTTTCCTATATAATTGCGAGACACCGTTCTACAGATGGAGATAACTTGCCATCTGAATTAAAAACCTCCTATAGCAAACTAATATAATATTTTTATAGTAGGCACTGAGAGAATCGTAATTCATATTTCATAAGAGCTAAACTTGCATTAATGACAGTGTTGCCCCCCCATTACAGCTTTTATAGAATCAGTTGTGTAATGCTATCATTATGGTGGCAGGGAAAGTGAAAGAAGAACAGAAAAAGTATTCTGAATCCTCCAGAAAACCCTTAGTATCTTGCCAGTGGGATACTGTGGGATATAGCAAACAGTGCTGTTTGCTCACCAAGCTATGTCTCAGAATGCTATGAAATAAGTTCATATGAATTCTGATTGATATGGGGAAAAGCAATGACGTAGCATTTAAGGTAAGCTTTCAGCTGCATCCTATTGCAATGGCAGCACGATGAGCTCTCATCACATGGATGATAACATTCACAACCTTCTGAATTAGCTAGGTTATGAAATAGCAATAGCAGTTAGACATATATACCGCTTCATAGTGCTTTACAGCCCTCGCTAAGTGGTTTACAGAGTCAGCATATTGCCCCCAACAATCTGGGTCCTCATTTTCCTGACTTCAGAAGGATGGAAGGCTGAGTCAACAATGAACCGGTTAGTCTGTAGTACTGTATTATAACCACTGCACCAACCAGAGCTCTTAGTCAAGTTTAACTTATTGAGGGAAGAAGAGAAAGAAGCATTATGTTGGAGAGATAATATTGGATTGAACACAAAAAACAGGTGTTTTTTTAAAAAAATAAAGTCTCTCTTGAGTTTTTAACATGGCAAAAACAAGTAAGTATATGCTTCATTGATTATAGAAAGTTCTTCAATTGTGTTGATCATGTCAAGCCATAGAATATACCCCGTTTCCCTGAAAATAAGACATCCCTTGATAGTAAGCCCAATCGGGCTTTTGAGCACATGCGCTAAAATAAGCCTCACCCCGAAAATAAGCCCTCCCCAAAAATATTTAAATGCAGAGCTGGAAATCAGGTAAGATGGCAAGAGGCATTCCATCTTGCTCCATGCTCCCCAAAATAATAAGACCTCCCTGAAAATAAGGCCTAGCACTTATTTCGGGGTTCAAAAAAATATAAGACAAGGTCTTATTTTCGGGGAAACACAGATGCTAGAAAAATGGGAATTCCAGAACATCTCATTGTCATTATGCAAAACCTGCAAAATCAGGAAACCACAACATGGACCAAGCATGGTAAAAAAAGATTGGCTCGAAATTAACAAAGGGATGAGACAAGATAGTATATTCTCCCTTTATTTATTCAACCTAATGCTATAAATATATATTAAGGAAAACTTGATTGGAAGAAGATAGGCATGGTTTTAAAATTGGTGGGACAACTTCAATAACTTGCACTCTGATAATTATACTATTCTGATAACTGAAGATGCAAATGAGCTGCAAGCTCTATTACTAAAAATCAAAGAGCAGAGAAAAAGTGGGACTAAAATTAAATACAAATAAAAACTAATAACAACAGTAGAACTATCAGCCTTAGAATTGATAGTGAAGATATTGAAGGAGTGAATAGCTTCTGCCTTTTAGGATCAACCATCAACTGTAAAAGAACAAGTAAAATCCATCTAAACAACAGACTTAATTTTTACTGCCAACTCTTCAGCCTTATTAGCTGTTTTGATCAACAATAATCTTTCATAATTCTCTTGTCATTCAGGTGTAATTAGGTCCTCCTAGTAGTATGAGTGAGAAAAGTAAAGTTTTATATGCAGGCAAGAAAAATACAAATTCACAGGTATAGAATAGGTGGTACTTGGCACAATAGTGGTAACTGTGAGGGGGATCTTGGAGTCCCAGTGGACAATCACTTAAAAATGAGCCAGCAGTGTGCTGCAACTTCCAAAAAAGCCAACAGAGTCCTGGGCTGCATCAACAGAGGATAGAATCAAGATCATGGAGAGTGTTGGCATCACTTTGTAATGCTTTGGAAAAATCACACTTGGAATACTGCATCCAGTTCTGAGACCATGATACAAAAAAGATATTGAGAAAGGTGCAGAGAAGAGCAACAAAGACGATTAGGGGACTGAAGGCAAAAACATATGAAGAATGGTTGCAGGAACTGAGTATGTCTAATCTAACAAAGAAAAAAACTAGGGATGACATGGTAGAATTCTTCCAATATCTAAGGATCTGCCACAGAGATGAGGGGATCAATCTATTCACCAAAGCATATGAGAGCAAGTCAAGAAGTAATGGATGGAAACTTATCAAGGAGAGATCCAAGCTAAAACTAAATTTCCTGACAGTAAGAACAATTAATCAGTGGAACAGCTTGCCTTCAGAAGTTGTGGGTGCTCCAACACTGGAGATTGGACATCCATTTGCCTGAAATGGTACAGGGTCACCTACCTGAGCAATTAGGTTGGACTAGAAGACCTCCAAGTTCCCTTCCAACTCTATTATTCTATTACTCTGTTTCCTGGGGCCTTTTCCACAGTGAACTGTGAATTTTCCTGATAGCCTTTTTATGCATATTTTTGGGGGGATGGACTTCCTTGTTCCTCAACTCCCTTTTAAAATTAAGAGTGATGCAGGGTGAGTTGCCTGTGCTGCCTATAGCCACCTTCAAATTTCTAGGTTCTATCATATTGCAAGATCTAAAATGGACAGCTAACATCAAAAACATCATCAAAAAAGGACAACAAAGAATGTTCTTTCTGCGCCAACTCAGAAAGCTCAAACTGCCCAAGGAGCTGCTGATTCAGTTCTACAGAGGGATTATTGAGTCTGTCATTTGCACCTCTATAACTGTCTGGTTCAGTTCTGCAACCCAACAAGAAAGACACAGACTTCAGAGGATAATTAGAACTGCAGAAAAAATAATTGCTACCAACCTGCCTTCCACTGAGGACCTGTATACTGCACGAATCAAGAAGAGGGCCGTGAAAATATTTGCAGATCCCTCGCATCCTGGACATAAACTGTTTCAACTCCTACCCTCAAAACGACGCTATAGAGCACTGCGCACCAGAACAACTAGACACAAGAACAGTTTTTCCCCGAAGGCCATCACTCTGCTAAACAAATAATTCCATCAACACTGTCAAACTATTTACTGAATCTGCACTATTATTAATCTTCTCATAGTTCCCATCACCAATCTCTTTCCATTTATGACTGTATGACTATAACTTGTTGCTGGCAATCCTTATGATTTATATTGATATATTGACTATCAGTTGTGTTGTAAATGTTGTACCTTGATGAACGTATGTTTTCTTTTATGTACACTGAGAGCATATGCACCAAGACAAATTCCTTGTGTGTCCAATCACACTTGGCCAATAAAAAAATTCTATTCTATTCTATTCTATTCTATTCTTAAGAATTTAAGAGTTTGGTTTTCTCACGACTCCCAGGAAAAGGAAACAGCTAACTCTGTAAAATCATAAGACATAGGATCATAGCAGTGGACCATTTTAAAACTCTTGAAACCTATTATGCTATATTTCTCCCTCGTATTGGATGCTATGATTTACAATTAAGTTTCAAATATTGATTTCCTATACATTATCTGTTTAATGTATTCTGTCTTCTCCTGCCAGGTGGCGAAATGATTCATAGCACTGAAAAGTCATCCACCAACCAACTTCCTATAGGCTGAACTGGCTGTTTGAAAAGGGAAGCAAAACATTAAAGGATCCAACACTGGCGTTTCTAAAACTTCTGAAATCTGACAGGTTAAAAAGTGTCTTTCATATATATCTTTAGTCTTAGATTTTCCAAGACTGAACAAGACTTTTGACTTAACATTAAATCCAGGGGCAAAATGATTTCTCCCCTTGGTAGTCACAGACCCTAGATTTTGTAATCAGATTAGTCCGATGGGAGTTAAAATTGGAATGCTCTGTTTTCCCTAAATCTGAATTCATTTTTTCTCTTGTTTTATTTATTTGACAGCCCCCATTTTCTTTCTAAACCTTAACACAAAAAGTCTGTAGGATACAATACAGAATTCTGGTTTATTTGACTTGTACAACACTGATGTATGATTGTATCATACAATCACGCTCAGAAAATCAGAAGGCAGTTCATTGTGATTTTTTTTATTATTTGTATTCATTGGTGGCATTTCAAGCATTTCTCCCACCTAAAATTATCCTTGTGAGGATGATTAATAAATATTTAAGCTAGCAGGTTGCACCATTGTAACCAAGCTTAGAGACAGACATTCCTAAATCACTCTGCAGCTGTTAACTTTTTTTAACTAAATAGTATTTATTAAACAGTTTTCCTCATTTTGTATCACAATTTCAATCTTTACAGCACTCCGATATCAGTATAACTCATAAGTACATACCAGTTGTTTTCATTATTCTTCCTTTCCTTTTGTGTACGTATCTATTCTATACATTATGTCATTATTTTAGTTTTGTAACTATATATATATATATATATATATATATATATATATATATATATATATATATATATATATATATATATATATATATATATATATATATATATATATATATATATATATATAACCTTTTAATTTTAAAATACCTCTTAAATTACATTTAGATTCTTATGCTTTATTTCTATTCTCTAACCAGTTATACCATGTGTCCCAAATCAAATAAGGGCCTCTGTGGCTCAGACTGGTAAGACAACCTGTTATTAACACAGCTGCCTGCAATTACTGCAGGTTCTAGTCCCACCAGGCCCAAGGTTGACTCAGCCTTCCATCCTTTATAAGGTAGGTAAAATGAGGGCCCAGATTGTTGGGGGCAATAAGTTGACTTTATATATAAATATACAAATAGGATGAAGACTATTGCTAACATAGTATAAGCCACCCTGAGTCTTCGGAGAAGGGCGGGATATAAATGCAAATTAAAAAAAATAGTATTCTGTTTCTCCTCTTTCGTTTATTTCCATTGTTAGCCTATCCATCTCTGCACATTCTAGCACATTTTTTATCACCATTCCTTTGGAGGGAGTGCTATCGTTTTTCCAGTTTTGTGCATAGATGATTCTAACCGCTGTTATTGAGTTTTCTTACAATAATTTCCTCTTACTATACCTAATAAAAATAAATCTGGTTTTAAAACTATTTGTTGTTTTGTGATTTCCTCTAGCCATTTTCTTATTTTGTTCAATATTTCTTGGCTTCTGGGCATGTCCACCATACATGAAAAAATGTTCCTTGCTTCTGTTTGCATTTCCAGTATTCTGCTGGTCTGTTTGGGAACATTTTCACCAAACTTGCTGCAGCTGTTAACTTTTTAACTAAATAGTATTTATTAAACAGTTTTCCTCATTTTGTATCACAATTTCAATCTTTACAGCACTCCGATATCAGTATAACTCATAAGTACATACCAGTTGTTTTCATTATTCTTCCTTTCCTTTTGTGTACGTATCTATTCTATACATTATGTCATTATTTTAGTTTTGTAACTATATATATATATATATAACCTTTTAATTTTAAAATACCTCTTAAATTACATTTAGATTCTTATGCTTTATTTCTATTCTCTAACCAGTTATACCATGTGTCCCAAATCAAATAAGGGCCTCTGTGGCTCAGACTGGTAAGACAACCTGTTATTAACACAGCTGCCTGCAATTACTGCAGGTTCTAGTCCCACCAGGCCCAAGGTTGACTCAGCCTTCCATCCTTTATAAGGTAGGTAAAATGAGGGCCCAGATTGTTGGGGGCAATAAGTTGACTTTATATATAAATATACAAATAGGATGAAGACTATTGCTAACATAGTATAAGCCACCCTGAGTCTTCGGAGAAGGGCGGGATATAAATGCAAATTTAAAAAAATAGTATTCTGTTTCTCCTCTTTCGTTTATTTCCATTGTTAGCCTATCCATCTCCGCACATTCTAGCACCTTTTTTATCACCATTCCTTTGGAGGGAGTGCTATCGTTTTTCCAGTTTTGTGCATAGATGATTCTAACCGCTGTTATTGAGTTTTCTTACAATAATTTCCTCTTACTATACCTAATAAAAATAAATCTGGTTTTAAAACTATTTGTTGTTTTGTGATTTCCTCTAGCCATTTTCTTATTTTGTTCAATATTTCTTGGCTTCTGGGCATGTCCACCATACATGAAAAAATGTTCCTTGCTTCTGTTTGCATTTCCAGTATTCTGCTGGTCTGTTTGGGAACATTTTCACCAAACTTGCTGCAGCTGTTATCTTAATAACATAGGCAAGAATTCTCAGACTGCACAAGCATCCTTAGAGTTCAATGGATCAGTTCAACATAAAGAGAAAGTGAACTATGTGCATATTCATCTTTTTCTCTTTGCCTCTCTCCTTTTTACTTTCACTATAAAAAAATTTCAGGGCACTGATTTTATTTAGTTATTTAATAAAAAACATAGCTATAGTCCTATATTTAATTGCCCTTTTTGGTGATCTACAATAAAAGTTGCTGGTCCCATTTCAGTCTCTCTAACCTAGCCAATGGTTTGGCTAGTTTAAATTCCACTTTTAATATTTAACATCTCCCTTTCACTCAGCACAGCTGCTAACACACCCTTTGTTGTGCCTTGTCCTCCCTCCTCTCCTCAGCCGGGCCCTTCCCGTCACCTCCCGGGCCTGCTATCAGACTCGGAGTCTGATAATGAAGATGAATGGCCTGTCATGCCTCCAGCCCCCGGCCCTGGCCCCATGCCCGGACAGGATGTCAGGAATGAACAAACAAACCTCACTCATACTCCGTGTGTTCCTTTGGCTCAGCCATCAGAGGAAGTCAGCCACGGATTGGAATTACTCAGGCCTACTCCTTCTGACCCCTCCCTTTCTCAAACAGCAGAAGACAATTCAAAGTGGGAGGATCCTCGCTTCCGGAGATCTGAGAAGCGACGCCAGCAGAAGGAAGGGAGGGGCAGGCCTGGATAAATGCTAAGTCATGGAGCCACACCCCACAGCCTATATAAAGGACCTGCTTTTGGCATTCCAACTTTGAGTCAAGCAAAGTCTCATCTAGTTTGCTGAAGTCACAACTTGGATTCCTGCCTGCCCTGAGAAATCTGGAAGGAATTTGGCAAAGCTGCAGAGGCTTCGTTGCCACACTTGATACAGACTTCCTAGACCCGGTCGTCGGAGGGGACACGACACCCTTCTTCACTTCTTCACTTCTTCACTTCTTCACTTCTTCACTTCTTCACTTCTTCACTTCTTCACTTCTTCACTTCTTCACTTCTTCACTTCTTCACTTCTTCACTTCTTCACTTCTTCACTTCTTCACTTCTTCACTTCTTCACTTCTTCACTTCTTCACTTCTTCACTTTACCATGGAAACAGAAGTTAATAACCAACTTCCTTCCTGGATGTCTTAGTCTACAGAAAACCCAATGGCTCCCTAGGACACACCATCTACCAGAAGAAAACACACACAAACCGCTATCTGCACGCACTCTCACACCACCACCCAGCACAGATCAACTCAGAGCCAAGACACTCATCTCCAGAACAAAATGCTTAGCTGATGAACAACACCTAAAACCCGAACTGACACTCTCACTAATGTACTAACATCCAATGGATTCCAAACAAATAAGATTACCAAGCTAATCCAAAAGAACCCCCACTAAAATCCAAGACAGAGAACAAGAAAACGGCACAGCCCTCCCCCCATATATAAAAGGCACCACAGACAGAATCAGCAAGATCCACCACAAACACAACATCAAGACAGCATTCTGCACAAACAGAAAAATATCCACCATCCTAAGAAACCCCAAAGACAAAATTGAGTTAGAAAATCAAGGAGTATATGAAATCCCATGCACCGCCTGCCCCAAATCAAATAAGGGCCTCTGTGGCTCAGACTGGTAAGACAACCTGTTATTAACACAGCTGCCTGCAATTACTGCAGGTTCTAGTCCCACCAGGCCCAAGGTTGACTCAGCCTTCCATCCTTTATAAGGTAGGTAAAATGAGGGCCCAGATTGTTGGGGGCAATAAGTTGACTTTATATATAAATATACAAATAGGATGAAGACTATTGCTAACATAGTATAAGCCACCCTGAGTCTTCGGAGAAGGGCGGGATATAAATGCAAATTAAAAAAAATAGTATTCTGTTTCTCCTCTTTCGTTTATTTCCATTGTTAGCCTATCCATCTCTGCACATTCTAGCACATTTTTTATCACCATTCCTTTGGAGGGAGTGCTATCGTTTTTCCAGTTTTGTGCATAGATGATTCTAACCGCTGTTATTGAGTTTTCTTACAATAATTTCCTCTTACTATACCTAATAAAAATAAATCTGGTTTTAAAACTATTTGTTGTTTTGTGATTTCCTCTAGCCATTTTCTTATTTTGTTCAATATTTCTTGGCTTCTGGGCATGTCCACCATACATGAAAAAATGTTCCTTGCTTCTGTTTGCATTTCCAGTATTCTGCTGGTCTGTTTGGGAACATTTTCACCAAACTTGCTGCAGCTGTTATCTTAATAACATAGGCAAGAATTCTCAGACTGCACAAGCATCCTTAGAGTTCAATGGATCAGTTCAACATAAAGAGAAAGTGAACTATGTGCATATTCATCTTTTTCTCTTTGCCTCTCTCCTTTTTACTTTCACTATAAAAAAATTTCAGGGCACTGATTTTATTTAGTTATTTAATAAAAAACATAGCTATAGTCCTATATTTAATTGCCCTTTTTGGTGATCTACAATAAAAGTTGCTGGTCCCATTTCAGTCTCTCTAACCTAGCCAATGGTTTGGCTAGTTTAAATTCCACTTTTAATATTTAACATCTCCCTTTCACTCAGCACAGCTGCTAACACACCCTTTGTTGTGCCTTGTCCTCCCTCCTCTCCTCAGCCGGGCCCTTCCCGTCACCTCCCGGGCCTGCTATCAGACTTGGAGTCTGATAATGAAGATGAATGGCCTGTCATGCCTCCAGCCCCCGGCCCTGGCCCCATGCCCGGACAGGATGTCAGGAATGAACAAACAAACCTCACTCATACGCCGTGTGTTCCTTTGGCTCAGCCATCAGAGGAAGTCAGCCACGGATTGGAATTACTCAGGCCTACTCCTTCTGACCCCTCCCTTTCTCAAACAGCAGAAGACAATTCAAAGTGGGAGGATCCTCGCTTCCGGAGATCTGAGAAGCGACGCCAGCAGAAGGAAGGGAGGGGCAGGCCTGGATAAATGCTAAGTCATGGAGCCACACCCCACAGCCTATATAAAGGACCTGCTTTTGGCATTCCAACTTTGAGTCAAGCAAAGTCTCATCTAGTTTGCTGAAGTCACAACTTGGATTCCTGCCTGCCCTGAGAAATCTGGAAGGAATTTGGCAAAGCTGCAGAGGCTTCGTTGCCACACTTGATACAGACTTCCTAGACCCGGTCGTCGGAGGGGGAGGGGGACACGACACCCTTCTTCACTTCTTCACTTCTCTCCAAATATTTTCCATATATGGGTGTCCTGCTTATGATCTGGCTTTCTCCGTTAAAATCTGCAGGCTGTCAGGGTTCCAAGTAACACCTCCAACTAAAAAAGACTCCGAGGCTTGAATTTCCTCAAAGTTCCATTTTACTGGAGATGTCAAATTGGCACATATGGGAAAACCTGAATCTGAAAGTTTCCAGGTTTTCCCCACCCAAGTGAAGCTCAAGTCCCTGCCCACATGGTCCAATCATCCACCGTCCAAATTGGAGATACCTCCCAGTCATCTGACTCCAGGTGCCAGGGCAAGGCGCCCTTGACTGTCTGAGAAAGGAATGTTATTTTGACTACATATCACCCATACTCTATACAATCCCCCCTCCCAGTTTCCCACAGTAGAAAATGTGGCAGACCCCAAAGTCCAAATGCAAAAGATGTCTTCCAGGTCTGACAGAGGCATCATTTTATTTGTTTGTTTGTAAAATAGATTGGTCGACCATCTTAGCACAAAGTAACTGGGAACAACTTAAAATATTAAAAATAAAACTATATAAAGCATAGTGATATGGATACTATAAAAATCAATCTACCTAAAAAGATGGGGAGGGATATGATGAGAAGGGGAGGGAGTGGGACCTGTTGTTAATCTATTAACCACCTCCAATGTGAAACTCCTCTTTTGGAGCCCCAAGCCAACTGGCAGACAGAGGTCTTTAAGCTCTTACGAATGGTAAGTAGGGTTGGAGCAGACCTCACTCCAGAGGATAAGACGTTCCAAAGGGCGGGCCCAACAGCAGAGAAACCTCTTCTCCTAGACCCCACCAACTGGAATACCCTGATTGGGCCTGCAGCATGCCTCCTCTGACAGGACAGGTGTGGCAGGCCGATCCCAGTAGGATGAGATGGTTCTTCAAGTAGCCTGGACCCATGCCATGAAGGGCTTTAAAGGTAATTACCAACACATTGAATTGCACCTGGAAGCAAATTGGCAGCAACTGCAGCACGTGGAACAGTGGTGTTGCATTGGCCCCCAAAACTGTCCATGCCTCTGCCCTCTTCCAAACGCTTTTCAAGGATAGCCCCATGTAGAGCACATTGCAATAGTCCAACCACAAGATGACCAGAGCTTGAGTGATTGAATGCAAGTTCTCCTGATCCAGGAATGGCCACAACTGGCACACAAGTTGAAGTTATGCAAAGGCTCTCCTAGCCGTGACTTCCACCTACTCTTTGAGCAGGAATAGCCAGTTCAGGAGAACACCCAAGTTGTGGACTGAATCCATCTAGAATAATGCCACTCCATCCAAACTAAATATGTTGAAGTCCTGGATCTTGGGCTCCAAAGACCTTTGTTCTTGCCAGGGTTTAGTCAAAGCCTGTTGTCCCCATCTAGGCTGCCACAGCCTCTAGGCACTGCAGGAGACCAGCAACAGTACATGAACATATGACTTCAACAACATTTTAACTTTTTGAAAATGTATCAGTAGATAAGTTTACAAATCATGAATTCAGCAGTTTTAATTAGCCAGGATAGTCCAATGATGTATCTTATTTTGTTTAAGTGTGTAAGATCCATGTTAAATCTATTACAATCCTTTCTATCAACTTCCTGGGCCATTCTATTCAAGCTACAGTTCTGTCTCATTTTTATGCTTTCTAACATACTAATAAGCTAAGTTATTTAATAGGAACTTGCTGTTGACTTCTGTAACCTTCCAAATCTGAGATTAAGCCCTATCAATACATACTAAAATATAGTAAGCAAGTGGAGCACAATTATCCAATAGAGCTTAGTTACTTCTCTAAAAGAAGTGAGCAATATTTATCTTCCTTGTAGAATTTCAATATATCTACACATTAATACATAAAATGGACATATCTTGCCAAGATAATGGCAGAGAAGAATGAGCTTATTTCTGTAACTTTCTCAGAATGTTACATGGGAGGTATATTGAGAATACACACACACACATACACACACACACACATACATACACACATCAGCGAATGCATTTTATAGGTTTAAAGTTAAAACTAGTAACAGGAATTTCTGTTGCAAGCTTGCCATGTTTCCTTCAAAAGCCTTTCAGTGTACTTAAATACCCAACAATTTATAACAGATTTTCATAAAATGGGAACACAAATTACTACTGAACATTGATTGAGTGTGCCGAGGTCATTTAAATAGCCTCACAGATAGAAGTACAATGATGTGGCCTCTAAATCAGGCCTCCACAATAAAACAAAGCAGCTCCTTGAATTCTTGTTTTCACATTTCCTTTAATAAGTTGGTTATTAATCTTCTTTATGAAATCCACATTTTAATCTTAGTTTGTAGTCTGAATTAAATATTCAAATCCTTTAAATATTTAAAGTCCTTTACATTACAACCCATATGTCATGAGCTTCTCGAGTACATTTTCATTTTACAGAGGAGAACTGGAGGAGGTTGAAGATTTAACCAAGTCCATTCAGTGGACCCACAAGCAATTACCTATGTATAGTACACACACACACACACACACAAGTAGATTAATGATCATCAGGAAAAAATGAATGCATAATCACAAGTTACTAATTTTCTAATTAGGAAATTGCAAATCAAAACCAACTAGCATTTGACATTTGTCAGTGCAAACCCATGACATGATTGGATGGTGTGAACCAACTGCCTCAGGCAGCAGATATTCAGGACAGAGACTGGTAGGAAACCTTCAAAGGAAGGATAGCTTGCTCTTCATTTCACTCACGTCCTATCCAGTTCTTCTTCCATTCAGAAGCACTCGAGGACTCATTGAGTCACCCTACTATTGAAGTAAAATTCAGCTGTCGGACTGGTAGGCTTTGATTATGGACTCGGGAGGAGTGAGTCAGAGATATCTCATCCTTTGCTTAAGGCATTAAAAATGCTTTGGGCCTTTCCTAGGGCAAACAGAAGAAAAAAGGCTAATTTCCACCAAGCAGAGAATCCAACAAATGGGATGCTCCTATAGTAGCTTCTTAAAAAAAGCTTGCTTTGTCAAAGGGATTCCTCCACTCCCAGAAGGATTGGCAGAGCCAGTGAATTAAGAATGGAACCAGAGGAGAGATTTGTGACTCCAGTCATGACTCTGAACTCAAATAGTTCAGGGGTCTCCAACCTTGGTCCCTTTAAGACTTGTGGACTTCAACTCCCAGAGTCCCTCAGCCAGCTTTGCTGGCTGAGGAACTCTGGGAGTTGAAGTCCACAAATCTTAAAGGGACCAAGGTTGGAGACCCCTGAAATAGATTGTTTTTGAGAATGGCACCTGGGTGACCTACCAGAATGCTGATCTGCCACATGAGAGATGTGTATAACCAGGAAAAACTCCCAAGAAAAGATTTCATAACATAATAACAGAGTTGGAAGGGACCTTGGAGGTCTTCTAGTCCAACCCCCTGCCAAGGCAGGAAACCCTACACCATTTCAGACAAATGGCTATCCAACATTTTCTTAAAAATTTCCAGTGTTGGAGCATTCACAATTTCTGCAGGCAAGTTGTTCTACTGATTAATTGTTCTAACTGTCAGGAAATTTCTCCTTAGTTCTAAGTTGCTTCTCTCCTTGATTAGTTTCCACCCATTGCTTCTTGTTCTACCCTCAGGTGCTTTGGAGAATAGTTTGACTCCCTCTTCTTTGTGGCAACCCCTGAGATATTGGAACACTGCATTGGAACATTGAACATTTCAAAGGATCTGAGTTCATAGTTCTAGCTAGAAAAGGGCAACATCGTATATGTTAAGGTACGTTAAACTATTCCTTCTTGTGGATTGCATAGTTTAAAAGAAAAATCAAGCTGCTGATTATTGTCTATTCTGAACTAACATATTAATGCATCCAGTAGTGGAATTACATTTTTTTTACTACCGATTCTGTGGGCGTGGCTTGACGGGCATCGCAGGGGAAGGATACTGCAAAATCCCCATTCCCTCCCCACTCCTGGGGGAAGGATATTGCAAACTCTCCATTCCCACTGCACTCCAGGGGAAGGATACTGCAAAATCTCCATTCCCTCCCCACTCCTGGGGCCAGCCAGAGGTGGTATTTGCTGGTTCTCCAAACTACTCAAATTTTCCACTACTGGTTCTCCAGAACCTGTCAGAACCTGCTGAATAGCACCCCTGAATGCATCCTACTGTCCTGTTGAAGAGTGTATCCAACTTTCCCTTTTGAAGATTCAAATTAGACCATGATTTGATGCAGACCACCAGAGCTATGAATCTGAACATTAGATTCTACTTATCTGTGCTACAACTCTCCACCCATCAACCTAACTGCTCTGTTCTTAGTGATATCCACCCCCCGCCCTGCTCAAAAGGGTATATAGTATATATAGGGTGTATATCCTACAACATCTTGAGTCTCCAAAGACCTATGCAAGGGTCCTTTTTGTAGACTTTAGTTCAGCATTCAATACCATCATTCCAGACATTCTCCTAACTAAGCTAAACCAGCTACAGGTACCGGAACAGGCTTGTAAGTGGATCACAAGCTTCCTAACAAACAGGAAGCAGCAGGTGAAGCTAAGCAAGATCACATCAAATACTTGTACAATTAGCACAGGGGCCCCTAAAGGCTGTGTGCTCTCCCCACTTCTCTTCTCTCTGTATACCAATGACTGCATCTCCAATGATCCATCAGTTAAGTTACTGAAGTTCGCAGATGACACAACAGTGATTGGTCTCATTCGAGACAATGATGAATCCGCATATAGACGAGAGGTCAAACGACTAGCCTTGTGGTGCAACCAAAACAATCTGGAACTGAACACACTCAAAACCGTAGAAATGGTGGTAGACTTTAGGAAAAACCCTTCCATACTTCCACCTCTCACAATACTTGACAAAACAGTATCAACAGTAGAAACCTTCAAATTTCTGGGTTCTATCATACGCAAGATCTCAAATGGACAGCTAACATCAAAAACATCATTAAAAAGGACAACAAAGAATGTTCTTTCTGCCAACTCAGTAAGCTCAAACTGCCCAAGGAGCTGCTGATCCAATTCTACAGAGGAATTATTGAGTCTGTCATTTGCACCTCTATAACTGTCTGGTTCGGTTCTGCAACCCAACAAGAAAACACAGACTTCAGAGGATAATTAGAACTGCAGAAAAATAATTGCTACCAACCTGCCTTCCATTGAGGACCTGTATACTGCACGAATCAAGAAGAGGGCCGTGAAAATATTTGCAGATCCTCGCATCCTGGACATAAACTGTTTCAACTCCTACCCTCAAAACGACGCTATAGAGCACTGCACACCAGAACAACTAGACACAAGAACAGTTTTTTCCCGAAGGCCATCACTCTGCTAAACAAATAATTCCATCAACACTGTCAGACTATTTACTGAATCTGCACTACTATTAATCGTTTCATAGTTCCCATCACCAATCTCTTTCCACTTATGACTGTATGACTATAACTTGTTGCTGGCAATCCTTATGATTTATATTGATATATTGATCATCAATTGTGTTGTAAATGTTGTACCTTGATGAACGTATCTTTTCTTTTATGTACACTGAGAGCATATGCACCAAGACAAATTCCTTGTGTGTCCAATCACACTTGGCCAATAAAAAATTCTATTCTATTCTATTCTATTCTATTCTATTCTATTCTATTCTAGTATCAATGTAAACTGAATCTAATTTTTTTATTTCCAATTAATTAATCTCAATGTGCATATCTCAATGTACCCAATGTTTACCTTTTAGAGGCATTAGAGGACACTCGCTGGGCTTTATCTTCAATGAATAACAAGTTAACCTATAAAGAGTGAATAAGAAATAAATGGATATAGGTGTCAGGCTGCAAAAAAGCTGAAGCTCCCCAGCAGAGCTAGAAATTAATCTTTGCTGTAACAACAGAAAGAAAACAAAGTCAAGAGGAGGAGGGGAAGCAATTCCCTAAAACAAATTATATCATGAGACAACTGGTTCTGTAGCCGATTCCTAAATGATGCAAAATACCATATTGCAACTTCTCACTTTCTTTATATTTTCTCTAATAAAAAAAGGAAAAGGAAAATCCTCCTCTACACGTCATGCTCACGAAATGAATTCCATTTGAATTGCTGCGCCAAGATGATACCGTAACAGACACAAAGTTGATCCTTCTCGTTTCCTATTATGAAACAGTAAGCCTTTTAATTAAGCACACTCTGGTAGACACAAATATTGGATAGACCCTGCCAGGTTGCTGTCACAATCCAAGAAGCTTGGCTTGCTAGCCCACACTCAAGGGAAGTATATTTGCTCACTTAAGGAAGCAACCAGTGGCCTTTGCTAGGTAACAGCAAACATCTTATAAGAAAATATCATAAAGGAGGTTGTATTACAATTTTTTTAAAAATAAATAAATAAATCCTGTTCTCTAGCAGAGAGTAGGTAGCCTGAGTCAATGAAGAATCTATCCCATCATTGCCCACTACAGTATCTGCCAGATATGTTGAAACTCCAACTTTCACAATTCCTAGGCAGTCTTCTTTTACTTCTTTACTTCCTCTTTTACCACTTAGGCAATATGAACAACAAATTATGAGCTATATAATGAACTACTTTGCATGAATTATACACTGAACTATTTTGTAGACTCTGAGAACTATTCTCCATACACACTACTCAACCCTAATACTTCCTGAGATCCGAATTACATCTCTTTGATACTTGATACCATGCAAATTTGCCACTTGCAATACTGAAAAAATAAATTTAGAGAACAATTCTTAATCAAATGTGTTCCTACAGTCTTCCTGGATGTAAGTGATAGCAGATAATGCCTCTTGTGGCCTCTCAGCCCAAGCACTCATAGCAATGGCTCTGGAGCAACTTAATTAAGTTAACCGGAGTGTTTTAGGTCTTGATTTACGTAATAAATTTAGGGAATCATTACTTCTTCCTTTTGCTATCTCCAACTATTTTTAAAAGCAGGTGCTGCTTCACCCAGAAAGGCATTCATGCTAGCAAGATTTAAAGCTATACCATTGAAACTTGTAGAAGGTCGGTTTAATAATCTTCCCTACAGTATTTATATCACCAGTTCATATGCTCTGAAGCAGCTCTTAAAGCAATAGCTCCAGAGGTGGGTTTCAGCAGGTTCTGAACAGTTCGGAAAACTGGTAAATACCACCTCTGACTGGCCCTGCCCCCATCTATTCTCTGTTTCCCGAGTCCCAGCTGATCAGGAGGAAATGGAGATTTTGCAGTATCCTTCCCAGTGGTGGGATTCAGCCAGTTCGCACCACTTCGTTGGAACCGGTTGTTAACTTTCTGAGCAGTTTGGCAAACTGGTTGTTGGAAGAAATCATTAGTGCAGAGAACCAGTTGTTAAATTATTTGAATCCCACCACTGATCCTTCCCCTGAAGTGGGGAGGGAATGGAGATTTTACAATATCCTTCCCTTGCCACACCCACCAAGCCATGCCACGCCCACAGAACCGGTAATAAAAAAAATTTGAAATCCACCACTGAATAGTTCATTTTCTGCTGTGCTTCCATTATATCAAAATTGGCAATCACTTCTGATCTACCTTCTTCTTGGATATATCCAGGGTTTGGTCTGAGTCTAAGATTATATACATTTAATTAGCAGTCTCTCTCACACACACACTTTTTAAAAGAAAGTTGTTAAAGTTTGCTTTATTGCAATCGTCACCAGAATGATTACTGGGCTTAAATTTAATGAGGTTAACTAGATAGTTATCCAATCTATTACCTTACTATTGCACTCTGTATGTGGATGCATCTGTCTGTTCACACACATTTGTGTGATGAATGCTAGAAAAATCCAAATATGGATATAAAAACTAGAAAAATATGGAGGAAGAAAAATGCTTCAGACTAAAGATTTTCTAAGAAATTTCATGGAGGGAGAGTGTATAAAACATTTTCAAAAGCATCAAGTGATAGTTCAGATCTAAAAGTGACTATTAAAAATGAAAAATGTTCTTTAAATTCAAAGCAAACTTTGAATGTTTCATACAACAAAGAAGTTCAAACTGAACTATTTACACCTTTGACATGGACTACAATTCTATATATACTTACCTGGAAATATGATCTGTTATTAATTGGCATGAAAGTTGCTGGTAGAAAGTTAAATCTTCTAAACTGAGCCAAGTAGAAAGCAACTTCAAAAGTTGTTATAAAATTGGCCTGATAAGGTCAAGATCGTAACCCTGTGACTGACTATAATATTTTGAACCTGCTGAATTAAGCAGCTCTTAATGTTTTACAAAAGGGCTGCAGTGGCTTAGTGGGTAAGATGCTGAGCTTGTCGATCGAAAAGTCAGCAGTTCAGCAGTTCGAATCCTAGTGCCGCATAACAGGGTGAGCTCCCATTACTTGTCCCAGCTTCTGCCAACCTAGCAGTTTGAAAGCATGTAAAAAGTGCAAGTAGAAAAATAGGAACCACCTTTGGTGGGAAGCTAACAGCGTTTCGTGCGTCTTTGGCATTGAGTCATGCCGGCCACATGACCACGGAGACATCTTCGGAAAGCGCTGGCTCTTCGTCTTTGAAACAGAGATGAGCACTGCCCCCTAGAGTCAGAATGACTAGCACATATGTGCGAGGGGAACAGTTACCTTTTAATGATTTACAGGAGTTCAAATTGAAAGTGATAAAAACTAAACATGTTTTCTCCAGGAAATAGTATAGTTGACTGGTTAACTAGACTGGTTAACTAGACGAATTGGTAAAAAGAAACATTGGAATTTCTCCAATAAAAACTAGTTGTTTTTCTACTCAGAACAGACTCCCATAATAAAAAAAAAAGTATGTATTTTCTTCTATTGTTTGACTATCTTTAGACAAGCTTCTTCTTCTTTTGTCCAGTTTTTTTCTCTGCAGATATAAATGTGTCTTAAATTGTTTAATTTACCACAAGTAAATTGCATCCTAATTATCAATATAATAAAGTGACCTTTATTTGCAATTTGTAAGATTCATCTATCCTTCCAAATCACAGAAAAATGTTTTGGCTGAATTTGAGCCAAAGATTATCCCTTCAGCTTGATCTTAATATAGCTCCAGTTTTTGTTTGCAATTCTCTCAAAAAGATACCTATTTTGATTGCATGTGATTCACAATATCAATTGATAATGAATTTGTAGAGAAATTCTTCCTGCCTAACCTAATGATGATGCTTATGAATTTGGAAAGCATTGAGATGTTGAAAGTAAATATTTGACACACGTCCCTTTAAGGAACTAGATAATGAGTAAGTTTATAGTATATATGAACTCATAACTACTGAAATCCCATTTATTTTCCAGATACTTGTTTCCATCCTGTAAGTAGCTGGAATCATTAACTTTAGAATTTAAAAACATGTTACAATAGTGTGTCCAAAATGATAAACATTTTACAGTTTTAATTAAACTAAATGTTGATAGGCTGTATCTTCAGCTCCCCCTTCCCAACTCTTCCAGGATCTAATGAGTCACCCAGAACCATTACCATCACTGTCAATTAATTATAACAAGGTCACGTATTTCTGACATCTTCACATGCTGCATAATACACTGGTGCTATATTAGCTAAGCTCACAAGTAGCAGCACAAAATAAACATATATTGCCAAAAAGCATTCACAGACATGTGGGAAATGTCATCAGCTGCACAGGTACAACTGATGCCAGAGTAGTAAAAACAAAGAAGGAAAAATCTAAACATTTGAAAGGGCATAAAATGCAGGAAGAAAAGAAGAAAATCAAGACCTTTCCATCACTGTTTTGATATTACCTTTAAGATTCAATTTCTGATGCTAGAGATTGTGTTGTTCCTGACTGCTGACCCATATTTTAAATTACATAGCTTCAATCAACAGACCAAACAGCCATCTTTTCTAAAATACAGATGTGGATCCAAGACTTATGACAATGCATTAAAACTTTACTTCTTTATTTATTTTACAGAACTGGAGGCTAGTCTGAGCACATGACAAAACGACTTTACAATGGTTAATTGGGACCAGAATTTCTATCATTAAACAATGTAGTTATAAAGTAAAATATCACATGACTGCATTGCTTAGTAACACCTATCCTGGCACTCCCTCATTAAGCTTAAAGCTTACGAATCACTAAGCGAGGACCCACATGCAATTTGCAACTTCCTGCCAGCTTCCCCGTTGACTTTGCTTGTTGAAAGTTGTCAGGAAGATGTAAATCCTAGGTGGTTTACAAGCATACCAGCAGATAAGTAAGTAGCTACTGCTGGGTGGGGAGGGTATGAGGGAGCCCAGCAAGGCACAGCACAAGCAGGAGTAGCGGCTGCTAAATGGTGGAGGTGCATGGGTGGCTGACAAGGCACTGTGCGACTGTGGCCAAGCTCTGGGTAGTTCCTGCTGTGGGGAGAAGGGTCCGCAGATAGCTGGTGACAAAACATGGCTGGACCAAGGATGGCTACTGCCAGACGGGAGAGGCTATGAATGTCTAACTGGAGCAACTTCCCCGCCGACTTCCCCATTAACTTATTTATTTTTATTTATTTATTAAATTGATACGATGTCCATGTCGCTATCAACTTTGCTTGTAGGAGGCCGGCAGGAAAGGGTGCAACTAATCACATGACCACACAATGTTGTAAGTGTGAGCCACTTGCCAAGGACTCCGATTGCAATCACATTTATTTATTTATTTTATTTATTTATTTTATTAAATTTTTATACCGCCCTTCTCCCGAAGGACTCAGGGCGGTGTACACCCGAAAGACCACAGGAAGCCAGTGCAAGCTACGGAGCAGCGATGTCACGTGGGAGCCACGAGCGGCTCCCGTTACTACTCGCGCAGCCGCATTCTGGACTAACTGCAGCCTCTGGGTGCACCTCAAGGGCAGCCCCATGTAGAGAGCATTGCAATAATCCAGCCTAGACGTAACCAGAGCGTGAGTGACCGTGCATAAGGCATCCCGGTCAAGGAAGGGACGCAACTGGTGAACCAAGCGAACTTGGTAAAAGGCCCTCCTGGCGACGGCCGCCAGGTGTTCATCAAAAGACAGCCGTCCATCCAGGAGGATGCCCAAGTTGCGAACCACCTCCTTTGGGGCCACTAACTCGCCCCCAACAGTCAGCTGCGGATGCAGCTGACTGTACCGGGGTGCCGGCATCCACAGCCACTCTGTCTTGGAGGGATTGAGCTTGAGTCTGTTTCTCCCCATCCAGACCCGTACGGCTTCCAGGCACCGGGACAGCACTGCGACCGCTTCGTTGGGGTGGTCCGGGGTGGAAAAGTACAGCTGAGTATCATCAGCGTACAGATGATAACTCACCCCGAAACCACTGATGACCTTACCCAGCGGCTTCATATAGATGTTGAACAGGGTAGGCGAGAGAATCGACCCCTGAGGCACCCCACAAGTGAGGCGCCTCGAGGACGACCTCTGCCCCCTGTCAACACCGTCTGTGACCGGTCAGAGAGATAGGAGGAGAACCACCGATAAACGGTGCCCCCCACTCCCAATCCCTCCAACCGGCGCAGCAGGATACCATGGTCGATGGTATCGAAGGCCGCTGAGAGATCTAATAGGACCAAGGCAGAGGAACAACCCCTGTCCCTGGCCCTCCAGAGGTCATCCACCAACGCGACCAAAGCCGTCTCCGTGCTATAACCGGGTCGGAAGCCGGAGTGGAACGGGTCTAGATAGACAATTTCCTCCAGGTGCTGGGGGAGCTGCCATGCAACCACACTCTCTACAACCTTCGCCACAAAGCGAAGGTTGGAGACTGGACGGTAATTACCCAAAATAGCTGGGTCCAGGGAAGGCTTCTTGAGGAGAGGTCTCACCACCGCCTCCTTCAAGGCGGCGGGGAAAACCCCTTCCATCAAAGAAGCATTTATAATTCCCTGGAGCCAGCCTCGTGTCACTTCCTGAGCAGCCAGCACTAACCAGGAAGGGCACGGGTCCAGTAAACATGTAGTTGCATGTAACCTCCCCAGCAACCTGTCCATGTCCTCGGGAGCCACAGAATCAAACTCATCCCAAATAACCTCAACAACATGGCCCTAGGGATGCTGGGACAGGCTGAAGTTCAAGTCCTTCTTGTTCACCACCGTCATAACTTTGAACAGTCACTGAGCTAGTGGTCATTAGCTGAGGACTACTTATGTACCTTATGCTTTGGTGATATGATTACACAAAATGACACAAAGCGCAAATCTGTAGGAAATATTCATATTTATGTTACACATTTATCCCCACATTTCACTCAAAGTGATTAATGTTGTGCATGAACATGATGGTAAGTATGGTGGTTTTTATTCTATCCTTTGCAACACCTCTGAGAAATATGTTAAATGAAATCACACAGTGAATGACATTCAAACTATGGGCCCACTATTTTTGTTGGTGGGTTTTAGGATAAGGGGTTAATAGGAACCACAATTCCATATTTATCTTTTCTTGAATCTGTTAAAGTGACCTCAAGATGTACAGTCTTTTTATCTTTTCTTCCTTTACTACTTTATTTTTCTTCCGTTGGCTTCTCACATGAAAAGTTTCAAAGAGATGATATTTCATTTTCATGGGATCTAGCCCGATGGTGAAAGAGGACAAGAAGTTTGTGTTATATGCCAGCTGGTTAACAGAATGTACACAATATTTTCTTTTTCTTTTTTTATGTGCAAGGGTATTTTACTCATACAGGTTGAAAAGTACATATGATTAAGCTCTGCCATGCTACTATCAAGAATCCTAGCTTTTGGTGGGAGGGATCATAAATATTCTTTAATAAAATGAAGAGTCACAGAACGAAATGATCCTTACTTTCCCTCAAAGTGAAAAAAAAAATTCAATTAACTATGCCACTTGAAATTATTTTCTGTCTCTGCCAGAATAAACATTGTGAAGTTCAGTTCAATAAGCAAATTTGCTTTGGTTGCTTAAGATCAAGGGAGGCTGAGATCTTCAGAAAACTGGAATGCTGTAAGCCCCATCTGTCTCTGTAAATATCACCAATACACCTTTCCTTCACAACAGTTGATTTCTTGTTTTCTTTAGTCATTCAGTAGATGTGCATTTTATTTATTTGTTGGATGTATAGCCACGTTTCTTCTAAGTGTACAAGTCAACACGCCTTCAATTTCTTTCTTATGTCAGCAATCCTGTGAAATAGGCTTGGTTTAAAGTGACCGGTCCAAAGTCACCAAATGACTATCCAAGACTAAAAAGTGGCCAGTCTAAATATTTCTGTCTAATTATCCTCCATGAAGGAAATTCCACCCTATTCTGAGCAGCCTGTTCCCTTGTGGAAAGCCATTTGCTATTAAGAATTCTTTCTTGATATGCAACTGTAACTTTCCTTATAAATTGTAATCATTTTTTTTTCTTGTTCTCTCTTCTGAAACGGCTCTGAACAACTTGGCTCTGTCTTCACACTACACTGTGCTCTTTTTCAAAGAGACTTTGGTCTAAAGACCTGAAGCATGATTAAAAACTCTAGGCTGAGGCACTATATGGTTTATTCTCTAGAAAATACAATGAAGAAAAAAAAACCCTTTCATGTTAACAGACTTTTTCTGGGTAGCCTTGACTTTCTTTGTGGTAGAAATGATTAAGCCAACTATATAGAAATGATTTTTAAAAAGCAACTCTTCATTAATACCCTTTCAATCTCCATGACTACTAGATGTTTTCAATTGAAACTGCCATCATGTTCTCTAGAGATTACTGATGTTGTGGTCTAATGCACATGAAGGGCACCCTGATAAAATAAGTCAGTTTTGATTTCCTTCCCTGCCTTTTTCCATCTGTCCATTCACAGCTCTTCTCATCTTGTAAACTTCTCCAGTATTGGTGGAGTACTTTGCTTCTCTGCATCTGTCTTTTTGATTCAGTGAGCCTTTTTTTTCTCTTCCAGTAATATTATGTTTATTCCATTCCTATTTGTGGAATTGAAGTGTCAGCTAACACCAGTAAGATAGACCCCTGCAGGCAAACTCAGTAAATATATATTATTTCTAATAAAGATGAGGAAATGATAAATATGTCCCAGAAGCAGCTCAGGTTCCTGTTTTATTCAGTGAAATATGTGCAAGAAAACTGCAGCAACAGATAGAGAGAGATGCAAGCCAGTAATCAAGAGCTGTGCAAAATTTTTGTTCATTCATGCATTCCTCCTTCAGGTGTCTTGTTTACACAAAGGTAAGTTCCATACTAATCACTGAAATTTATGTTGAAGTAAATGAGCTCAAAATGAGCTGTAGTTGGGAGAAAAGTATTTATGAAACAAAATGAAGTTTATTTTTCATAAAGCGCAGATCAAATTCCCTTTCAAATTGAGCAGGCTCATAAACAAAGCACAGTCTTTCTGAGCTGACCTATATTCTAGCAACCATGGTAGTCAAGATGGAGAAGCAAGAGAAAGTTGTTTCAGATGCTTGTTAGAATCTTTAACTTTGGATTGCCATGTCTTCTAGATCTCTAGTTAAGACCACAGGTCTTTGTGCCCATGAGTCTTTGTAGTAAATGATAAAGCTTTGATATATCTCACGAAAGCTTTGGCGTGAAAATCAAGGAAAAGACTTGACTATATTCAGAATCTGAAGCTGAAACGTATGAGTTTGCTCAAGGGGAAGATAAATTGCTAGTTGAAGATAATGGACAGCTAAACAGGTGGAGAAAAAAGAGGCTTACTCTAAATGAAGTTGGAGGACATTTGCTCATCTCAAAATAAAGTAGAGATGCCTGAGTATCTTTAGAACAACTAAATCACAGGAATATACACATGGTAACTGCTATTACTCACATCTAGCTGCCTATATCTTAATATTGCTAGAGTTCACAGCATGGCTGGATAATGGCATCCTAATGTAGCCTTGAATAAATAGCAATCACATTAATTGAAGCTTCCAATTATCTGTGCATTCTGTTTATCTGCCAGAGCATTCAGATGGATAGAAGTGCATCCTAGTTGATGTTGCCATTTAAATATGATTTTAGACATGTCTAAGAGAGGAGAAACAACAAACTATTTAATTTTGTAAAGTTGTTAATGCTTGGAATAAACTACCTGACTCTGTGGTCTCTTCCCAAAATCCCCAAAGCTTCAACCAAAAACTGTCTACTATTGACCTCACCCCATTTCTAAGAGGTCTGTAAGGGGCGTGCATAAGAGCACAAGCGTGCCTACCATTCCTGTCCTATTGTTTCCTTTCATTATATCCAATTAATATAGTTATTACATACTTATATATATGCTTATATATTGTATAATTATTTCATACTTATGCTGTATTTCATACTTATACTGTATGACAAAATAAATAAATAAATAAATGTATATCCCCCCCAAAAAAAGTGTTAGAAAGCACGCATTTTTAGACCAGTATCTGAGAAGAAGACAGGAAATCAACTTCATAGCTTCTCGTCTATTGACTTAATACATGTAAATACCATTCACTCCATTCGAGATTTTGCTAATCGTCAGCATAAGAAATTAAAATGCACAAGTGCTTGTACTTTGTAGATCCTCCTCTATGGCATTTGGTTGGAATTTCCAGAACTAGTCAAAAATTTCTGCTCTAATAATGCAATCAATACACGTATATTGGGGGAGGGGGTTTAATATAGGCTCTTGG
The DNA here is from genome assembly GCF_028640845.1 of Ahaetulla prasina. Classification (NCBI taxonomy): domain Eukaryota; kingdom Metazoa; phylum Chordata; class Lepidosauria; order Squamata; family Colubridae; genus Ahaetulla; species Ahaetulla prasina. The sequence goes on from NC_080540.1 coordinate 88,087,489, forward strand.
AATCAGTTCTTGGGGACGTTGTGGGTCTGGAGAGTGCAAGAGGATAAACATTATCTGTGCCATTTTCCAGATAAAATGTAATTTCTCAAAGGAACATGTCACTACTACAGGGAATCCTAGGCTATAATATAAGCTTACATGAAAGAAGAGTCTAAATTCTACTTTTTAGGAAATTTGGGAACGTTTCCAGTTCAGTCTTTTTTTATTTAATTCTCTATTAAAACTCAACTACGAGGCATTTTTTTTAAAAAAGAAAAGAAATTAATCCACAAAAGCCAGAACTCTGTAAACAGATGCATTTAAAAAAATAGAATTTTATTGGCCAAGTGTGATTGGACACACAAGGAATTTGTCTTGGTGCATGTGCTCTCAGTGTATATAAAAGAAAAGATACCTTAATCAGGTACAACACTTACTACACTTAATGAAAGTCATAGGGTACAAATTTAACACTTAAAGATGCAACACTTAATGATAGTCATACAAATAAACAATATCAGTATAAATCGTAAGGATACAAGTTACAGTCATAAATGGAAGGAGATGGGTGATGAGAATGATGAGAAGAGTAATAGTAGTGCCTATTTAGTAAATAGTAAATAGAATAGAATAGAATAGATTTTTTTTTATTATTGGCCAAGTGTGATTGGACACACAAGGAATTTGTTTTGGTGCATATGCTCTCAGTGTACATAAAAGAAAAGAAAAAGAAAATAAACTCATCAAAGGTACAACATTTACAGCACAAATGATGGTCATAGGTTGCAATTTAACCCTTAATGATAGCAACAAAAAGTTACAGTCATACAGTCATAAGTGGAAAGAGATTGGTGATGAAAACGCTGAGAAGATTAATAGTAGTGTAGATTTAATAAATAGTTTGACATTGTTGAGGGAATTATTTGTTTAGCAGAGTGATGGTCTTCAGGAAAAAACTGTTCTTGTGTCTAGTTGTTCTGGTGTGCAATGCTCTGTAGCGTTGTTTTGATGGTAGGAGTTGAAACAGTTTATGTCCAGGATGTGAGGGATCTATAAATATTTTCATAGCCCTCTTCTTGATTTGTGCAGTATACAGGTCTTCAATGGAAGGCAGGTTGGTAGAAATTATTTTTTCTGCAGTTCTAATTATCCTCTGAAGTCTGTATCTTTCTTGTTGGGTTGCAGAACCAAACCAGACAATTATAGAGGTGCAAATGACAGACTCAATAATTCCTCTGTAGAACTGGATCAGTAGCTCCTTGGGCAGTTTGAGCTTTCTGAGTTGGTGCAGAAAGAACAGTCTTTGTTGTCCTTTTTTGATGATGTTTTTGATGTTAACTGTCCATTTTAGATCTCGCGATATGATAGAACCTAGAAATTTAAAGGTTTCTATGTTGATACTGTGTTGTCAAGTATTGTGAGAGGTGGAAGTATGGAAGGATTTCTCCTAAAGTCTACTACCATTTCTACAGTTTTGAGTGTGTTCAGTTCCAGATTGTTACGGTCGCACCACAAGGCTAGTCGTTCGACCTCACGTCTATATGCGAATTCGTCATTGTCTCAAATGAGACCAATCACTGTTGTGGCATCTGCGAATTTCAGTAGCTTCATTGGAGATGCAGTCGTTGGTATACAGAGAGAAGAGAAGTGGGGAGAGCACACAGCCTTGGGGGGCCCCTGTGCTAATTGTACAGGTATCTGAAGTGATCCCGCTTAGCTTTACCTGCTGCTTCCTGTTTGTTAGGAAGCTTGTTATCTACTTACAAGTCTGTTCAGGTACCTGTAGCTGGTTTAGCTTAATTAGAAGAGTGTCTGGAATGATGGTATTGAATGCTCAACTAAAGTCTACAAAGAGGACTCTTACATAGGTCTTTGGAGATTCAAGATGTTGTAAGATGTAGTGCAGAGCCATATTAACTGCATCATCTGTTGATCTATTTGCTCGGTATGCAAATTGCAAGAGGTCTAACAGCGGATCCATGATGGTTTTCAAGTAGGAAAGCATAGCCTTTCAAAGGCTTTCATGGCTACAGATGTTAAAACAACTGGTCTGTAGTCATTCAGTTCCTTGATCGTGGGCTTCTTCAGCATAAATAAAGGTTAACCTGAACAAAATGATACTTCTTCCAATCTTTTGATTTTTTTTCTGTCTCCATTGTAAGTTACTATACTATGGCAAGGAATGTATAAAATACTGAATTGAAATAGAGATGGCTTGGATTGATGGGGAATGACCTAATGAAAAGAGTTACTGTACCTAGAGAGCTTTTCAGGATTAAGTCCAAAGCTATCAGGGAACAATTTAGTTTTATTACTGATGTATTGTTTTATATTTTGTATGATATGCTTTATTACAAGTATATTTGGTTATACATACTATACTATAAAGTGCCCAGAGTCCAACTGGATTTAAATAGTGAATACATTTCAGACATCAATAAACATTTATTTACTTGCCTATTTAGCTGTTATTGCCTGTCTCTCCTTGCTCATCTCTGGAACTCAGAATTTAATTGAGCAAATTTTCTTCAGTCTCTGATGTTTGCGACTTTCTACCTCTCTTCAGCTGCTTTCAACATTTTAGTAGGTAGTCATTTCACGTTTCTACTCCTCCTCCCCCCGCATCCCATTTTGGAATGTTGTTTGCTCACTCTTTCATGATATCATATTTTCATTTGCGATTCTTCAGGAACTTTGTTTATGAAATCTTAATCCATCAAAATATAGTCTTTACCTTCACTACATAATCATCTGGAATTTTGCTGAGATCATAGCTTGTAATCTAAATATTTTCTTTCCTTTTGTTTAAGTTGTAATTTTGCAAGAATTTGTGATCTAAAAGCAGATAGTACTAGTTTTTGCTGACTGAACAGAGATTTGCCATCTTTGCTGAGAAAAAATATAATTTGCTTGATTTTGCCATTGTCTATCTAGTTATTATTAATTTTTTATTTAGCATATGGAGTACAACGTCAGGGAAATCTACACATGCTAGACAGACAGGGCAGTCCTGACAAGCTAGAATGACAATTCATTCTGTTCAGCTTATGCGCCTATCCATGGTGTGCAAGGGGGTGAACTAGCTTTACACCAACTGTGCTTGGGTTGCTGGCTCATCCAGACGCCTCCATTGGTCTTGCCTCACCCCACCTCATACCTTGATGCCTTATGTCAGCCAGTTCCAGCACCAACTCCCACTCTTCACATACACAAAAGCAGCTAGTTTTTTTCCACTGATGTGGTACCCATTTATCTACTCACAATATTGCATACTTTCAAACTGCTGAGAGGGCAGGAGATAGGAAACCAGCAATGGGAACTCACTCGGTGTCACAGAGCTGGGTTCAAACTGCTGGAGTTCAAATTATTTCTGCCCAGTATTTCCATTTTATTAAGACTCTGTGCCACCGTGTTCCCCCATCTATCTAATGATGTTGTTTTTGTATGTAGTCATCTTTAAAGATGCTGGAGGAAGATATTTGTAACAAATGTTGATATTGGTCTATGTCTGTAACCAAGGCCAAATGCCAAGAAATTCATTATGGCATTGACTTTTATGAAATATAGTTAATTTCATTAGTAGAATATAATTAATGAAAGCTTAAGTTACGTATTGTCAGTTTTTGAGGTACACCAAACTTGTTTCACTAGTCCTCAACTTATGATCACAAATGAAACTGGAATTTTGGTTGCTAAGTGATGCAATCACTAAGTGACTCATCACATGATTATACTTGATTTTATGACAATTTTTACCATGATAATTAAGTATATCCTATGTTCACTAAGTGAATCACACAGCCATTAAGCGAATATTGTTTTTCCAGTTGACTTTACTTGTCAGAAGGTCACAAATTACAATCAAGTGGACACAAGACCCGCTACTGTTATAAATGCAAGCCAGTTGTCAAGCACTCAGAATGTAATCATGTGACTACAGGGGTGATGCACTCAAAATTTCAAGGACTTTTTCTGAAGCCATTGAACTTTGAACCATCATTAAATGAATGGTTGTACACTGAGGAATGCCTGTAATACAACTATTCCTTTGGAAACTTTCACTAAAATTCAAAATTAGAGTGAGGTTCCTCCTAAGATCTGAACAACTTCCATCTCGCTCATGTTTCAGAGGGGCTGGAGGAAGGGGCTCTAAGCCTCTTGAGCTATGTATTATGTGGTTTTCTTCCATTTTTGTTCCTGTCTGGTTCTTATGAGCTTTCTCATATTTTATTTCTGTTGTATTTTTAAAAACGATTCTACTTGTAAGATATCCAGAGTCATTCATCATATAAATTTAAGAGAAGGAGGAGGTAGTGATTGACCTGAACCAGCAGATCTATTGTCCTGTTCCTATCTCAAAGTCATCCACATTCGACCTTCTCTGCAACTTGATAAATGGTTGTTCTACAAAGATACGTTGCCTCTCCCAAATTTTGTGAGCGTTTAAGAAAATTTCCTCAACCTTTACCAGTTTTCAAAGAGATCTCAGATCCCAGATACCTATTTTGAAGAGAGAATTGTGACTTCTCTCTTTTCAATTAAAGCAAGGTAACCTGTTTTACACTGCCAACAAAATTAAAGCAGTAATATGAATTGATCAGCAATAATATTTACATGTTATTCTTTGCTGCTAGGGGGATATCATCTGAAGTCTGAAAAAAATGTTGCTACACCATCCATGGTTAGTACATTTTGCAAAGGAGTTTAGGAGATAGGGAAAACAGTTTCTATCAACCAGTCTAATAGCTTTACATCCAGGTTCCAAAATTCTGATTTAATTTGATTACGTTAAGATAGACAAATATTAAATTGGACTTAACTTAATCCAGTGCCCTTTGATTTCATGATTTCTCACCTGCCCATCCACATTTTTCTACCCAAGTAGGAAATATAGAGTACTTTGATCTCTGTCCATTTTAATTTGCTTTTATTTCCAGTGTTTTTACTTCCAACGCATATTTTCAGTTCTATTTTCCTAGAAATACTCTTTTGGAGATTGTTTAATCAACCTTATCTTATTTAGAATCATTCAGATCCAGAATAAGAGAAACAAAGACTATCCAGGGAGAAATTAATACCAATATGGTTACTTCAAGCACTGGAACGTGAAAGTATTAATAAATAAATGAACAGCAACTATAAAAATAAATAACCTATCTAGCAATGGTCAAAAGGAAAGTTTCCATTTAAAACATGGATGGTTTGTTTTTTATGCCTAATGAATTTATCAGAGGGTTAATAAAATAAATTCTATTTTAGCAAACATATGAAGATTTAGTTAAACAAGAAAGCAAAAAGGGCAACTAGAGTTTTTTGCTCTCTACATGGGATTGTTCTTGAAGACCATACAATAGCTTCAGCTGGTCCAGAATGCAGAGGCACAGCAGTGATGGGCATGCCTCAGTACACCCGTGCAACACCTCTTCTTTGAGAGCTGCACTGGTTACCAATTTGCTTCCATGTGCTTCTAGGGATTGTATCTTGAGGTGAATAGTATAGGGCCTTATTACTTGAAGAACTGCTATTTGAGGTACACAGTATCTATCTGCCTATCCTGTTTGATCTAGAAAGGTTGCACATTCCAGGTTTCATAGATTAAACAATTCTACATGTTTGAGTCCTTTCACCTATTTTCTTTCTGAGATATTTTGAAAGATATGAAATTAATAACTGCAATCAGACTTGTCTTGTCAAAACAATATTGCTCCCTGGGAAAGTATTACGGAGCTTGTTTTAATAATTTTCTTTCCATCTTTATATTTTGAGAGATTTGTTTTTCCCCCTTAACTGTTAATTGACCTCTGGTGGTCTTTTTACCATTCCTATTTGTTATTGTTATTATTCCAATTATTATTCCAATTAATAAAGGAATGAACTGAAGAAATTAACAAAAGTAAGATTGATTGATTGATTGACAGACGAAACTGTACTTGCCAATTCTAAGCACTTAATATCACATTATATGCTTTTACTTTTATTATTTGACACTGCAAACTATGCATTGTTACTGAGAAGTAAGTTAAATGTAGTAAAATGTACAGTTAATATTCTGCTTTCCATTGCAAACTGAAAAAAATAGATATTCTGTGCAGTTTTTCTGCTTTAGGGTACATTAAATGTTGTGTTTAATATTTAAACGGCCTCAAAGGATTTTAATTTGATTATTAATATTTGCTTATGGCATTTCCTCTAGATATCCAGGATCACATTTGAAAATACTCTTTTCCAGCCATCCCATCCCACCTCATTTTATCCCCAACACATTCCTTTGAGTAGATTAGGCTGAAAGAGAGAGCAATTGATCCAAAGTCATCCAATTATCCACAGAACAGATGAAGATTCATACCTGGATCTCTTTAGTCCTAGTTTAAGAGGTTAATTACTACATGTGTCTAATTCTACATGTGTCTAATGCCTGTTATTTGACCAAGCACATTTCTGTGAAGGCAGGAATCTCTTTCCGGTGTATGTCTTTCTCAAGAAATATTCAAATCGAAAGGAAGACATAGGAACATAATGGTAGGAATGACCTCAAGAGACAGGAGGAAGAGCTGCAGACTAAACAACCATCACGGAAAAAGTGTCTCGCTTCACAAAAGGAAAAGAGGCATGGGAAGCAGCTCAGAAGGATGTCTCCCTAGTTTTCTATAAAGCAAAATAAAACAAGGGAGAAATGCTTTCGAACTTATAAAATGCTGTTATTGTAATCCTACAATAGAAGAAGTGATAGATAGTGGTGATGCAATGGTTAGAATGCAGTATGGCAGGCTAACTCTACCCACAGCCAGGAGTTCGATCCTGATAGGGCTCAAGGTTGACTCAGCCTTCCATCCTTCTGAGGTTGGTAAACTGAGGACCCAGATTGTTGGAGGTTTATATGCTCTATAAACCTCTTAGAGAGATACGTAAAGCACCATGAAGTCTAAGCTTATTGTCTGGACTTCCTCAAAGGGATGACAAAGGAATACATGTTGAAATAAGTTGTTACAGTCACAGATTAAAACAGGTTTTAATTTATTACTTTTTTAAAAATGTCCTACTTTTACTTTTTAGGATTTTTTTAAATTTTGCTTCATTGCGTCACTTAGATGTGGGTGGAATCATATCACATAAGGGCTTTTAGACTCCTCTTTCATAGGAAAAGGTTTTGCCTAGCAAGGAGGTCATCAGTATAAAAAAAAGCATTGAATGAATAAAAGCCGTTTAGGAATGAGAGATCTGGTGTGTGGGTGTTAGTGTGCGTGTGAGATGATGAGAAGTCACTTGATTAAACAATGCACAAATTAGATGGGACTAGAAAGGCAAAAGCTGACAAAGCAACTTAATGTTGTGCCCCATCAAGATCTAGAGGGCACAAGCTAAAGACTTTTCAAAGGTTAAATTTTGAAAAAGTTGGGTTGAATGCAAGTGGAGAAAGAATGAATCTCTGAAGAATCTACAAATAATCCAGACTATTGTTCTCATCACTCTCATCTGATAAACTCGGCAAAAATAAAATTGCACATCCTAATATGAAGAAAGTGAAATATGGAGCAATTAACTAAGCTGGCACAAAGACGCAAATTGCTTATCATGAAGTAATTGTGGAAAAGAAACCATCTTGGAAATGACATTAAAAAAAAGAAATGTTTGCATACAGTATGTGAAGCAGCTAGATAGGAGCAACCCAAATAGCTCTTGAGTTCATTCTGAAAGCATCAAAGAAGTGAGCAAATGTGGGAAGGTTATAGCTCCACAGTCCCCAGCTTTCAGTCAGGAAGAACATTTGCATTCCTCTCAGAGATGGAGATGACCTTCCCATTTCTTCAGCCAGAACATTTCATTAGGCTCCAATCACCCCCAGTGGGACATCAGTTAGCTGTTCTTGAAAGGAAATTGACAAAAAACTTAATCAATTTTCCCTGCTGTTGGTGCTAAGGGACCACATCCAGAATCTAGGCTGATTTATGGCCAGGTAGTGATTTGTAAATATAATGTACTGACTGACCAAAAGCAAGATAAGAAGAAGGAGTGATTGGCCAAGTATTTAAAAGGCAGAAGTCTCTTTGGGACCCTGATGTACAACAGAAACTATCAGTTGCCTGCAGAAGTTATTAGTATTTGCATACTATCTGCTATCAGGATCAAATCTGAATTCTATTTCTACCAATTAATTCTTCTTAAATTTCAGCCCCCAACTTTCTTGAATATATCTGTATCCTAAACTTATCCTGACATATCTTCTGGGATTCTTTTCTATCTTCCCTTCAAAGACCATGAAAACTAAGTTAGTAGTTTTTTCCAATAGAAGATATAGAATTAAACTTTCAATGCATATATATGGTAATAATGACTAAACATTTCATCTTATGAATTCTTATCTCAGCTCTACTCCTATTTCGAAATGTAATCTATCATCTTTCCGTATTTGGCTACTGACCAAATAATCTTGATTAGATTGCACGGGCAACCTTTTAATGTGATAATCATTCAGAAAAAGAGGATTGGGGAGTTTTGTGTTCAAGTTCAATTTGAAATCAACAGAACATGCAAGCAACATGTGATGCTTGTGATTGGAGACTGAAATGTCAAAATTAGAAATATGAAAGAGGAAAATATAGATGGATTGTACAATTTAGAAAACTGGAGTGAAGCAGGAGATTGGCTTATCAATTTTTGTTACTCTAATGATTTCTTGATAGCTAGCACTGTTTTCAAACAACCAAGCAATGCCTCTATGCATGGACATCATCAGATGGAGTATACAGAGGTCCAAATGATTATATTATCGCTAAAAAGAGGTGGAGGAGCTCAGCATGAAAGGCATGACCCAATTTGTGGAACAAACCACAAACTACTAATGTACAAGTTCCAACTTAAGAAGTAGATAGCCAATAAAGCCATCACTTTCAAGATATGAAATGGTACCCACCATTTTCAAGCAGAACATCAGGAATCACTTTCAAATATTGAACCTCATTAGTAGAGAACCAGAGGAATTATGAAATGAGCTTAAAGAATTAAGAATTTAAGAATTAAGAATGAATGTGAGAAGAGATTGTTAAAAATGCTGAGAGAAGAAAGCAAACTGGATGTCAAAATAAATTGTGGAAATGGCCAAGAAAAGAAGAGAAGCCAAAGCTGTGAAAGACCAAAAAAATCTCATAAAAGAATTTAACAAAAAGTTTCAGAAAGCTGTTAGAAAAGAGAAGAAGCAGTATTACAACAATATATGTAAAAACACTAAAGATGGAAATAGATATAGAAAAGCAAGGAAAATCTTTCAAATGATCTCTGAACAGTTACAATCTCAAATTGGTATGCTAAAGGATGCCAATGGACAAATAATAACTGATTCAAATGAAGTCAATAAAGATAGAAGGAGTGTACTAAAATATCATATAGTAGAGATGGCAGCATCCAAAATAGCTTAGAAGGTATTCCCTACTAAATAAGAACCTCTGTCACTAGAAGATAAAGTTAGATCAGTACACGGGCCACTACCAAATTGAAGAGCTACAAGAATTAATGAAATATCTAGAGATGGGAAGCAGTAGAAAAAGAATCAGACAATGTTTTAACCAAGTTTTGCCAACAAATCTGGAGAACACCACCCTGGGCAATAGATTGGAAGAAATCTAGCTATTGAAATAGTGATTCCAATAAACAAAAAACACATAGTTAACAAAGTGTGCAAACCATTGTACAACAACCTTAATTTGACATGCTAGCAAAATAATGTTTAGGCTCATCCAATGCAGATTAGAGTCCTAAATGGAAAATTAATGCAGAAGTTCAAGATTTAGAAAAGGCCAAGAAACATGAGACATTATTACAATGTACACTGGATAATTGAGAAAGCCAAAGAATACCAAAAAGATGTAAGTACATGCTTCATTGATTATAGAAAGGCTTTTGATTCTGTCGATCACGTCAAGCTATGGAAATGCTCATTAAAATGAGAATCCCAGAACATCTCATTAATTTATATACAGGTCAGGAAGCCACAGTACAGACAGAACACAAGCTCCAGGTTGGGGAATGAATGTGACGGCTGTATCTTCTCCCTTTATTTATTCAGTCTATATGCTGAACTAATTAAGAAAGGGAAACCAGATTGGAAAAAGATGAGTGTGGTCTTATAACTGCAGGAAGAAACATCAATAACTTGTGTTGTGCTAATGACAGTACCCTGAGAAATGGAAGCTCTAGTAATAAAAGTTAAGCAGCAAAATGAAAAAATAGCACTAAAATTAAATACAAAGAAGGCCAAACTAATTACAACAGGTAGAACAACCAGTCTTAGAATTGACAAAATGGTGGATATTATCTACCATTTAGGATCAGCTATCAACTCTAAAGGAACAAGTGATCAAAAAATGCACTGCAGACTAGTACTGGGTAAGAGTAGTAATGGAGACTCTAGAAAAGATAATGCCATGATGTATTTATACCTACCAATATCGGAGCTATGGTGTTTCTTGTGACACTCTATGGAAGTGAAAACTGGACTTCGAAAAAATAGGTTAGGAAGAATATTCTGAACTTTGGTGTTAGGAAAGATCCTGAGAATACCATGGACAGCCAATAAAATAAAGAGATGGATCATTGAACAAATCAACCCAATGTTTTTATTCAAGGAACAAATGCAAAGGATACTATTCATAGTATCCTTTTTGGACACATTTATGTGAACTTCTGGAGAAGGCTCTAAATCTAGGTAAGGTGGAAGGAAAGAGAAGAAGAGGATGACCAACAGCAAGGTACAGTAGAAGGACTCAGTTATAGTGATGATAAATGCACAGTTGGAAGATCTAAAAGACTAGGTTAGGGATAGATCACAATTGCGAAAACCTGAACCCATTTATTATTCCATATGAATTGAAGGAACATAGGGAAACACTTTATAATTATTTCTGGTCATAAATGAGTTATTTTTCTACTTCATAAATACATTTCCAGCAGCAGTTGTCAAGTTGTAATTCTATTTAATAATGTATATAGATTAAAAAAATGAATCCTACCCTCCCTTTATACTGGTCCTTTGGATTGCATCTGAAGATGAGCAACGTAAGAAGAATCACAGAATGTCTCCACCAGCTTAGGGTTGATGCGGAGATCAAGGTCTCAAGATGGGGACAAACACAGCACCCACTATGTATTTTGCTTTCCTTCAAGCTATGAGAACATTTTAAATATAACGGACATCACAACTGGAGCAAATTTTAGATCCACGGATATGCCCTGGGCACAGCAACTTTTCTTGAAAAAGTGCTGCTAACACATTCACATTCACAAATTTGCTGCTTCTTGAAATAATCACTTTTGAATGGAATCATTTAGCTTTCTATATCTTCAAGCAAATGGCCTTTATTCTAAGGATAAAGCAGGCATGCTTTAGTCCTCGGCAGATGAATCTATTAAGGTCAGAATACTTTAAAAACACACAGGAGGAAACTTGAATGATATTATGACAGCATTAAAAAATGTCCTGCTTTATCAGCACTTTCAAAAAAAAACAAAAAACTAAACACAATTCCAATATAACCTTGGTAGCAAAGAGACATAAAAAGTTTAGCTCTGCTAAATATGTTAGGGGAATGAAGAAACTGTGCATGATTAAAAAAAAAAAAGCAATAATATCCTAAGATGCAAAAAGACAACATTGATAGACTAAACTAATTATGATTGTCTGCCAAGGTCTCCCTTGTCACGACTGTACTGTGTTGCTATAAATTTGTATAACCCAAAATAGTGCCCCTGCTGCTTTAGTTGTTTCTCAATATTGCTGCTGCAAAACAAGTCAGTCCCAAGGTATTGCCTTCATCCAGTTAACAACCTCATGTTACCCTATATTGCTGTGAATTAGTGCGAATTGCCTGAGTTACACAACTTCTCAAATTAATTAGGATACCACAAAGATTTTCCACTTTCATAAACCATCCCATCCCACACAGGAGGATCTGCTGCATCACAACAAAACCCTGCACTGTTTTGCTTTTGCCAATATATCTTGACAACTTTGGTTCTGCTCTGTTTTTCTCTGCTGTGCCACACTCCTAGGAACTGATCCCAGATGCACTTGAGGGAAGCTGTTCTTAATATCTTACTCAGGAGGTTTTTTTGGGGGAAGGCTATTTTTAATACTTTATTCCAGTAGTTTTAAACTATGCACCCAAACCAGGGATGAAATGCTCCCGGTTCAGACCGGATCATCTGATCCGGTAGCAATCTTGGCCAGTGGTTCGGAGAACTGGTCGCAATTGCGGTGCAACGCTCCGCTCACCGGCCCTCTGCACATGCGCAGAAAGGTTTTGCGCATGTGCAGAGAGTGCATGCATACATGTGATGCGTGCACATGGTGGACGCACTTCCGAACCGGTAAGGAAGGTAAGTAGATTTCACCCCTAACCCAAACCCTTCCCCTTCCAATTCATGATCACAGGTGCTACTGCCATAAAGTTTCCATAATCCTAAGACTTTGCAGGAAGCTGGATAATTGAAAAACATTGAAGTAAAATAGTTAGTTTTGATTTTATTTGTATTCAAGTTTGGGTAACCAGCTCCAATCTACAGATTATTGGTGATATAAAACACAGTCTTGGCTTTATAGGATCTTTACAGGAGTGAAAGGAGAATATTCAAAACAGAAAAGTTGAATGTTAGCTCAGGAATCTGACAATTAGGAAAAGAATTAATGTAGGCTGGCAGTCTCAAAGGTTAGCTGGGAACAAAGCAGTAAAAGAGGAATGAAAATTTAAGTTTAGGAATCTGAAATGGGAGAGAGAAAAAGAGAGGGGGGATGGAGGGGAAGAGAGGAATAGGCAAGGAAATGAAAATGCTCGTTTAAAATGCCAAGAGAGATGATCAAGATGAACTAAAGATATGCATCTTTTTTTTAAAAAAATTTACTGAAACCTGAAGAAAGGAAAGACTCTGTGGATCCAAGCAAAAGAACCTGAACTGTGAAAATAGGGTCGGTCCATGAGTGCAACTTGTAAGTATCTTATAATACTTTTCTTTGCTCTTTTCCACAGCTATACAAACAACCCTGGAACAAATTCCCCTTAACTTAAAACAGGATTTGTTTTGGCATTTCCTTATTTCTTTATTTTCCTTATCACATTCCTATGAGACAGGTTGCTCTATTAAGCAGAGGGTTGGCTTTGCCAAGACTTCAGTTGAGTCTGAGTGGTAGCTAGGCCACAAACCTATCCACTGGCTGGAAAAAAGATTGTTGGGGTTGGCTGCATTTCTAATATGGCACCCAGTAATCCAATGTGCCTGCAGTCATTTGTTTCAAGCTTATTTTTACTCTTTTAATGCCATTTTCTAGCAACAGTTTGTTTCCATAACCATAATGCAAATTATGATCCATCACTTTTCTTAAAATATAGAAATATTGGATGGCGGCAACCCAAATCTTTGTTCTGGAACTGCGTCCACCAGCATGGAACCAAGAGACAAGCTGGAATAAGATGAGGTCGCTTCAGGAAACCAATGCTTTACAGGAGTCTGAAAGTCAGTGACTGGTAAATATACAGTGTTGCTGAAAACGGTGTGGATTCTACAACAACCGTCTTTGCCAAAGGATTCCTGGGAAGAGAGAGGATATGGGTTGGTAACAGGGAAGGAAGCATTTGAAAGGTGGCTCAGCAGCCTTAAACTAGATCAAAACGTCATGTCTAGGCAAGATGGATGGCATATAAGTTTAATAAATACCATATTTTTCGGAGTATCATGTGCTCCAGAGCAGGGGTCTCCAACCTTGGTCCCTTTAAGACTTGTGGACTTCAACTCCCAGAGTTCCTCAGCCAGCTTTGCTGGCTGAGGGACTCTGGGAGTTGAAGTCCACAAGTCTTTAAAGGGACCAAGGTTGGAAACCCCTGCTCCAGAGTATAAGACACACCTTAGTTTTTGAGGAGGAAAATAAGAAAAAAAATTCTGCCTACCAGCATCCATTGGTATTCATCTGGCTAGCATCCTGTCAGTGTGTGGGAGAATTGAGGGCTGTTTGGAAACTGAAACAGTATTTGCTGTGTGAGCAACAAGGAGGCAGTTTGGAGCCTGGGCATGGCTTAGGTCTGCAGCTCTGAGTCGGTGCTGACTCTAAACTAGTCTGCTGCTCAAAACTGAAACTGAAGCTCCTCTCCTCTGTTTGTGTTTTGCTTGTATTTACTACCACGTTGGAAAACCTGCTTTTGGTATTATATATTTACTTCATGTGTTATATTACATATAAAGAGAAGTTATTGAATCCTGCTGAATCAGTTACTTCTGTGTGATTTCTGGATATGATTGCTGCTGCAAACTCTGACATGTCCTTGCAGTAAATAGCGAACATCCAGGTCAGCTTCAACACATTATTGCAGCCTGATTCAGCACAAGCAGCTGATTGGTGGGTGGATCAGCCTCCCAGAATACCCCCAATCAGCTGTTCCAGGCTGCAGGGATTGCCACAGACCATCACCGCCTCCATGCCTCATGTTTATGCAGGGGTGAAATGCTACCGGATCGGACCGGATCAGGTGAATAGGTAGTGGAGATTGGTTCTGGTTCGCCGATCCGGTAGCAATCGCTGTCTGGCCACGCCCCCACTCCACGGCCCGCTGTCCAGCCTTCGCAAGCTGGGAAGACAGCTCGCCACCTGCTCGCCCTTTGGTCAGGGTCCGGGGCCCATTCCCCGAGGCCCCGGAGCCACTGCCTTCCCCAACTGGGTCAGGGAATGTACCATTCCCCGACTCCGACCTTTCCCCTGAGCCACCGCCCACTCTTCCTTTGCCCACTTGCTGCCCGCTTGCCGCCTGTTCCCCATTCGCCTTTGGTCAGGGCCCAGGGATACTTCATTCCCCTGAGAGCCCAGAGCCATCCCTTGCTCACCGCCTGCCTCAACCGGGTTGGGGAATGCACCATTCCCCGACACCAGCCTTGTCCTGGAGCCGCCGCCCGCTCTTCCTCCGCCACGCAGCGTATACTTACTTTCTTCCAGCGGCTGGCTGCCAGGAAAGGCAAGCATCCAAAAGTTACTGGAGTTCCTCCCCTTGAATATGCCACCACCATTGCTGCTTGTTCCATGCACCGACTGCACAAGCGCACACCGTTTATTTCATTTATTTAACAGCAGCAGGTTGGGTGTGTGCTTGCGCAGCCAGTGCATAGAACAAGGCGGCATATTCAAGGAGAGCAACTCCAGTAACTTTTGGACGCTTGCCTTTCCTGGCAGCCAGCCGCTGGAGGAAAGTAAGTATATGCCGCGTGATGAAGGAAGAGCAGGAGGCAGCTCCGGGACAAGGCTGGTGGTGGGGAATGGTGCATTCCCCGACCCGGTTGAGGCGGTGGTGAGCAGGGGGCGACTCCAGGGCCTCAGAGAATGGGGCATCCCTGGGCCCTGGCCCTTGACCAAAGGTGAAGGGTGAGCAGGTGGCGAGTGGGCAGTGAGTGGGTGGCAGCTCTGGAGAAAGGCTGGAGTTGGAGAATGGTGCATTCCCCAACCCAATTGAGGCAAGTGGTGGCTCTGGGGCCTAGGTGAAGGGAGAACAGGTGGTGAGGGAAAGGGAAAAGGCAGAATAGAAATTAATTTTTTTCCCTACTGGGTTCTGTGGGCGTGGGTTGGTGAGGGGGGTTGTGACTGAGTGGGCATGACTGTGAGTGACATTGAGTTGGCCACGCCCACTCAGTCACAGGACACACCCACCCACCAAGCCACACCCACAGAACAGGTAGCAAAAAAATTTAGATTTCACCCCTGTGTTTATGGCTATATTGGGTGTATAAGATGTACCTAAATTTTCACCCTCTTTTTTGGGGGGTGCGTCTTATACTCCAAAAAATATGGTAAATAAAAAAGATCAGAAAAGAATATGCAACCCCAGACTGGGATTAGGAGAACAGAACGCAAGGAAGAGGCAGGGATTTGGAAGGATTGGATGGCAAATTGGATGGTACTTAAAATCTCTGGTGTTTCCAGGATAGAGCATGGGAAATACACATCAAGAACTAAAGATCTGAAGTCAGAAAGACAAATCTGAACTGACCCGAATTTAGGTGGTCTGATATTTATGATTGGCACACAGCACTGGAAGGCTAAAATGTATTCAAAAGAAGCAGACTCAAAATAAGTGGGGAAAAGGTCTAGAAAGAAAAAAATATATAATTTGCTCAGAAATTCAGAAATCAGATCATGGAAGCTTGATTAAAATGACTTAGATAATAAAGAGAGAGAAACGTGAAAATAATACCATTCTGGGAGTATATTATAGATTACCTGACAAAAGAAATAGATAAGGGTTTTCACCATCAGATCTGTTGTGACCCAGGCCCAAGTAGGTAGTAATAAACTCAGTCCGTGAAAAAACAAACTTTATTCAAACCGCTGGGAATTACTTCATTCCCAGCATCATTCAACTCAAAGTAAAACAAATGCCTCCCAACACAAATTCCTCAGTTAGCTTCCAAACCTTAGTCCAATTAGGCAAACTGCCAAAGGCCCTTCCTGGCAAATGTTCAGAAGCCACAAAAACAAAGATGTACATGAAGTAGAGGATGAAGCAGAAGATGCAGCTACAACGTTGTTTTCCAGCAAAGCTGAAACACCAGTGCTGGTCTGTTTTAAGCCTTATGGAAGGGGCCAATCATCTCTTGGCCCTACTCCCAAATTGTCCTCTCTGCTTGAGCTGCTCTTGCCTTCTAGCAGTTCTTCTCATGCGTGCAGTAGGAACAGGCTCCTCCTGTTCTTCTGCCTCACTACTATCAGACTCTGGAGGCTCTGAAGTCCGCACCTCACTTCCTGATGCCCTGGCCTCACCTCAGCCTCATCGCTGTCTGAATCTGTTGCCAGCTCCGTAGGCTGCTGATGGACAACAAGATCATCAATTTGTCACAGACATACAGTATGTAAACATAATAAACATAATAATGGGGGATTTTTATTATTCTGGCTAGAAACGTAACTCTGTCAAGAGTCAGAGGTCCTGTACATTCTTGCACTCTCTCGCTGACAACTTCATTCATCAGAGAGTAGAACAAAGAACAAAGGGTTCTGCTATCCTGGATCTGATCTTCAACTGGAAGGAATAATTTGTTGAAGAATTCAGTGTAACTGACATCTTGAGGAAATGATTAGGTTGTCCTTGAGTTTGAGGTATCTAAAGGAGATGGAACTAAGAGTCAGGCTGCATATCAGACTCTATAAGAGCAGCTTTTGAATCCAAGGAAATGGCTTGAAATCCTGAAAGAGAAGCAAGACCAATGGGAAATGCTACAAACTGAGGTTGAGCATTTCAGAGATGCTCAAGTGAATCCAGCACTAATCAGGGTTTGGACCAGATGACATCTATAGCAGCGGTCTCCAACCTTGGTCCCTTTAAGACTTGTGGACTTCAACTCTCGCTTTGCTGGCTGAGGGACTCTGGGAGTTCAAGTCCACAAGTCTTAAAGGGACCAAGGTTGGAGACCCCTGAGCTATAGTATTTTCAATTCTGTCCCAGTGCCCAGTGACTGTAGAAATCTGGATAGGGAACAACAGGCTTCAACTTGCAAGACTGACTGACTCTAGGTTTTGGGGCCTTCTGGACCTGGGCTTTGCCATCTTTGGTATTGGTAGTGCACAATCTGGGAGTCCTTCTAGACACACAATTCCTGCTCAAGAAGCAGGTGTTATGCCTTGCCCGCTCTCACCGCAGCCGGGGTCTGCTTATCTGCTTCCGAACACTGAAGAATGTCCTCCCGGCCCCAGCCCTGGCTCCATGCCCAGACAGGCTGAGGAGGGGGCATCTCCCAGCCCCAGCCCTGGCTCCATGCCCAAGCAGGCTGCAGAGGAGGGAGCACCCCCCAGCCCCAGCCCTGGCTCCATGCCCAGGCAAACGGAGCAGCTAGACCCCTCCCCCTCCTCCACAGCATGTGAGCCTGAGGAAAGTTTATTTCCAACAGCTGCTGATTGGAGTGACCCTCGCATCAGAAGACTGGATAGGCGGAGGCAACAGAAGGAAGGGAGGGGCAGGCCTTAATGAGTGCTGAGTCATGGAGCCACACCCCATGGCCTATATAAAGGATCTGCTTTCTGGCAGTCTCCGAGTCAGGCAAAGTCGAACTTATCTTGCTGAAGTCACTTTCTGGTCTCCTGCCTGCTCTGAGGACTTTGCTAGGACTTTGGGCAGAGCTGCAGAGGCAAGCCTGATTCGGATTTCCCTGACCCGGCCGTCAGCAGAGGAGTGGGACATGACAGCAGGTGGCAGTTAAGGCTAAAAGGCCTTTGCACAGTTTCATGTCGTGGGTCAGTTTTTTGGATCATGAGCCTCAGTTTACAGTCATTCATGCCCTGGTTACCTTCACATTACTGTAACGTGCTATACATGAGTATCATGAGTATACATGATCCTTAAAGAGTATCTGGAAGTCTCAAATAGTGCAAAATGTGATTGTATGGACGTTATGTATACTGCTAGGATTGCACCCATTACACCTTTCATTCTGCAAGCTGCACTGGCTGCCTGTCTCCTTCTGTGTGCTAGTCAAGGTGCTAGTTTTGACTTTTAAAGCCCTACATGGCAAGGGTCCAGGCTACTTGAAGGACCATCTCTTCCCGATCACATCTATCAATCTCATTCAATTATGAAGATGATCATAATATTAATATATGCTATAGTTTATTCACTCTGGATAATTCCTTGCACTTATTTACTCTTTTTACTTTCTCCATATACAGGTAGTTCTATAACTACATTAGAGCCCAGAACTTCAATCGTGAGTCATTGTAGTCATAAATAGAGGCACCCTGTGAACTGGCCTCAATTTTACTGCCATTTTTACAACAATTATAAAGCAGATCCCTGCAATCATAAAACGAATCTCTTGGTTGTTAAGCAAATTCCTTTTTCTGAATGGACTTTTTTTTTTGTCAGAAGCTGGAAAAAAAGCATGACAAATCATAGTCATGTGGCTTTAGCACACTGCAACTGCTTGTAAATGCTAGCTGGTTGCCAAGCACCTGAAATGTAATCACGTAACCAAGGTAGTGGGAGGGGGAGAGCAAGAAGAGCAGCCATAAATTCGAGGACAGGTCATAAGTAGCTTTTTTAAAAAAAACCTTTCATAATTTCAAACAGTTATTAAATGACTGTTTAATGACAGACAATATGGCATAAAGCAAGAAAATATACACAAGTCCTAGGCATCAATCTATTAATGTTACGCACAGTCAGACACCAAGGGAAGGGAAATGTTTTATTGGGCCTAAGGAAGAATTCTGGCTGTTCATCTGCTTCCCAAAACTGTTCTTCCAGACCAGTGCTATTCTGGACAAGCTCCCTCTGCTTCCTGGAGAAACTGCTTTACTTCTGTAGAGGCTGCTACATATGGAACTTGGCAGCATGTCAGTAAGCATTCTCAAAAGTGAATTAATCACTGTTTCCTATGTGATAGATCCTTATTTAAACAGGTGGCATTGGTATTATCAGGACCAAACATCATTGGCATCCTTCAGTCTCAAAAGACTATGGTATCGTGCTCTGGAGAGAGGTCCTAAAACAGCATCTGGTGTGACTAAAAAGGCCAATTCGAGAGTGGCAATCCCTTCCACACTGAGGGCAGATACATTCTGTCCCCTGCCCATCCCCCAGATTTCACTGGTTCTGGGATTGCCTCTTTGCCTCAGCCTGCCGAACAAGTGTCTCTTCAAATTGGAAAAGGCCATGCTGCGTCTTTAGCCTCCAAGCTGAACGATCAGAGGTCAAGCTTTCCCAGTCATTTAGATTCCTCTTGCAAATATCCTTCTATCACAGCTGAGGTCTCCCTCTAAGGCGCTTTCCCTGCACTAATTGTCCATATAGGAGATCTTTCAGAATCTAACCATCAGCCATTCTCATAACATGCCCAAGCCAGCACAGACGTCGCTGTTTCAATAGTGTATACATGCTAGAAATTCCAGCACATTCCAAGACTGCACTATTTGGAACTTTGTCATACCAGGTGATGCCAAGAATACATCAGAAACAGCACATATGAAAGGTGTTCAACTTTCTCTCAGCATACTGTAGCCACAAAAAGTCATAGCAAAAATAAGGAAGATTCCAGGAATGGGGTTTCTAGAGGCAAGAAAGAAAACTACAGATTTAGGTTCACAAACTGCAGATTGTCATGTTTCCCTGGGAAGACCTTGAATCTCCACTCCGTAGACAGAAATTTGTTTTCCCCATCATAAACAACAGAAAAGTGTCCAAGAAACAGGTAAAGAGTAGCCTCAACACAATACACATGTATACACACATAGATACCCATAGATACACATTTTACCCACAGATACACATTTACTTACCTCACACTTAGTATTTCTCTATTTAAAAGAAAGAGAATGTTTCTTAAAAACCTGAAAAGAGGCTAACAGGAAGGAATCAGGAAGATTGGGTCCAGGTCCAGTTACATCTTTTCTAAGAAAACAAGTAAGAAAGAAATCAGCCCCAGCATTAGGCTGAAGGTCACATTTGTTGTTGTTGTTAGTTGCGAAGTCATGCCCAACCCATCTCTACCCCATGGACTATGTTCCTCCAGGCCTTCCTGTCCTCTACCATCCTCTGCAGTCCATTTAAGTCACTAGAATACAGATAATTCTTCTATTTAATTAAATACCTCTGAGGTATGTACTACCTTGCCAGTATGAAAAACCTTGATTGCTTCCAAAGGAAGATGGCAGATCTCAACAGGCAGCTTATAAACTCACATATTCTGTTTGTGTGTGCCCAAACAGATGTAGTCAAACTGGGTAAAAGTATGCTATATCTCTATATCAGCTCCTTGATAGTTTTGCTAGATTATATTGATCAAAAAATTTCCTGAATTGAATCTGTAGTTTGACATGTTTATTTTAAATACATCCTTAATGTGAGAAGATGTTGTGATTATCCATCAGCAAACCATTGACCTTGGATGCTAAGATATATGGAGATCTCTAGAAAGGACCATTTCCAATTGGTGGGCTTTTCTTCTACTACACTCCTATTCATGGCAATAGCAATAATGTCAGACAAAATACAAATGCTTGTATGTATTCTTTAAAAGTTTTGATATTCTTAGCAGAAAAATATGTGAATCGATGCAATAAGCACCCAAAAAAGTAATACATTCAACTGCTTATTGAATGAATAAATATTTACTTAAGACGTCTGATTAGAATAAACAAAATGAATCTTATTTCAGATTAAAGAACTTTTGACATATTTGATTAACGTACCTCTTCAGCTAATGAATCTGTAAGTGATAAAAATGGATTTTCATATATATAAGCAGCTGCACACTGCTAATAAAGCTTTATTGTACTATAGAGCCAAAGAAAAGTCTATGAGGCTTTTTGGTATAATTTAACCCAAAATTATCCAGAGAAAGTGTAAAAAAAAAATCCCATAAGCATATTAGGGAATGGAATTGGGGATATGTTGTCCTGAACTGGATAAACTCACCCAAAATAGTATAGAATTTTCAGCTTCCAAATTATCCTTTCAGAAAACTATTCCAGGGGGTCTTTCCTTAATGTGTTTTATATTATATGATTCAAAATTCATTTTTCTCTCTTCTGATACTGAAATTGTATAAATTTGATTAGGGACACATCCATGCATGATTAGGTGCAGCCAGATAGTATTCATAAGACATGCCTATCCAATCTGGATAAACTAAAAAGCCAATCACAATTTTGTATTAAAAATACATTGTGTGCAATTTCAAGTTCTCAGATTTGGTGTGTGTGTGTGTGTGTGTGTGTGAGTGGGTGTATTAAACAAATTTATATAGCTGTCCAACTCACACATGGGTGACTCTGGGTGGTTTTCAACATTTTTAAAAAATATAAGCCACCATAAAATATGATCTGTTAAAAGAAACCCCACCCCACCCACTCCCATGGCAGAAACAACAAAATCAAGTTAGCTACCTGATCAGCTCCATCTTTATTTATTTATTTTATTTATTTATTCAAATTTATATACCGCCCTATCTCCCGAAGGACTCAGGGCGGTGTACAGGCATTTAAAAAACATATAAATACAATATAAAACAATTAAAAAACTGATTCTAAAAAGCCCGTAAATTTAGAATTAAAATATCAAGTAAAACCCAATTTAAAACCAATAATTTAAAATCTAGCTCAGCCCTGCACAATTAAATAAATACGTTTTAAGCCCGCGGCGGAAGGTCCGGAGGTCCGAGAGCTGACGAAGTCCGGGGTAGTTCATTCAGAGGGTGGGGCCCCACAGAAGGCCCTTCCCTGGGTGTCGCCAGGCGACATTGCCGCTGACGGCACCCTGAGAGACCCTCTCTGTGAGGCGCGCGGGTCGGTGAGAGATATTCGGTAGCAGTAGGCGGTCCGTAAGTAACCCGGCCCAATGCCATGGGCGCTTTAAAGGTGGTCACCAAAACCTTGAAGCGCACCCGAAAGCCACAGGTAGCCAGTGCAGCCTCGCAGGATGGGTGTTATCACGGGAGCCACGGGGGCTCCATCTATCACCAGCGCAGCCGCATTCTGGACTAACTGCAGCCTCGGATGCCCTTCAAGGGAGCCCCATGTAGAGCATTGCAGTAATCCAGGCGAGGCGTCACGAGTGCGTGGTGACCGTGCATAGGGCATCCCGGTCCAGAAAGGCGCAACTGGCGTACCAGGCGAACCTGGTAGAACGCTCTCCTGGAGCGGCCGTCAAATGGTCTTCTAGAGACAGCCGTTCATCCAGGAGGGCGCCTAAGTTGCGGACCCTTTCCGCCGGGGCCAATGACTCGCCACCGATGGTCAGCCGCGGTTAGCTGACTGTATCGGGATGCCGGCATCCACAGCCACTCTGTCTTGGAGGATTGAGCTTGAGCCTATTTCTCCCCATCCAGACCCGTCGGCCTCCAGGCACCGGGACAGCACTTGATAACCGTTGGGGTGGTCCGGTGTAGAAAAATACAGCTGGGTGTCATCCGCATACAGCTGGTACTTCACACGAAACCACTGATGATCTCACCCAGCGGCTTCATGTAGATGTTAAACAGAAGGCGAGAGGATCGACCCCTGCGGCACCCACAAGTGAGGCGCCTCGGGGCCGACCTCTGCCCCCGTCAACACCGACTGCGACGGTCGGAGAGATAGGAGGAGAACCACCGATAAGCGGTGCCTCCACTCCCAATCCCTCCAACCGGCGCAGCAGGATACCATGGTCGATGGTATCGAAAGCCGCTGAGAGGTCTAATAGGACCAGGGCAGAGGAGCAACCCTGTCCCTGGCCCTCCAGAGATCATCCTGCAGCGACCAAAGCCGTCTCCGTGCTGTAACCGGGCGAAAACCGGACTGGAGCAGGTCTAGATAGACAGTTTCATCCAGGTGCAAGGGAAATTGATATGCCACCATACTCTCTACAACCTTCGCCGCGAAGGTTGGAGACCGACGATAATTACCTAAAACAGCGGGTCAGGGCGGCTTCTTGAGAGGGCCTCACCACCGCCTCTTTCAAGGCGGCCGGAAGACACCCTCCACCAAAGAAGCAGTCGTAATCGCCTGGAGCCAGCCTCGTGTCACCTCTCGGTGGCCAGCACCAGCCAAGAGGGGCACGGGTCCAGTAAACACGTGGTGGCATTCAACCTACCCAACAACCTGTCCATGTCCTCGGGAGCCACAGGGTCAAACTCATCCCACACAATGTCACCAAGACCGC
Organism: Ahaetulla prasina; assembly: GCF_028640845.1. Taxonomy (NCBI): domain Eukaryota; kingdom Metazoa; phylum Chordata; class Lepidosauria; order Squamata; family Colubridae; genus Ahaetulla; species Ahaetulla prasina. Next base: position 88,111,119 of record NC_080540.1, read on the forward strand.
CCTCGTGCATCTCGCCCGTATCACTGCAATCTTGGTCCAGACCATCCCGAAGCTGAACGATTTTATCGTATAGATAACCGTTAAACTCCTCAGCACGTCCCTGCAACGGGTCATCCCGCTCCCCCTGGTGTAGGAGGGAGCGAGTCACCCGAAACAGGGCGGCTGGGCGGTTATCTGCCGATGCAATGAGGGAGGAGGCGTAGCTACGCCTCGCTTCCCTCAATGCCACTAGGTAAGTCCTAGTATAGGACTTCACTAGTGTCCGATCAGCTTCCGAACGGCTAGACCTCCAGAGACTCTCCAGGCGTCTTCTCCGGCGCTTCATCCCTCTCAGCTCCTCGGAGAACCAAGGAGCCGGTTGGGACCTGCGCCGGGTCAGAGGCCGCAAAGGCACGACACGGTCCAAGGCCCCCGCCGCGGCCTGTTCCCAGGCCGCAACAAGTTCCTCAGTCGAGCCGTGAGCCAGACCCTCAGGAAATGGCCCAAGCTCCGTCCGGAACCCATCCGGGTCCATCAGGCGCCTGGGACGGAACCAACGTGTCGGCTCCGTCTCCCTGCGGTGGTGAATGGCGGTCAGAAAGTCCAGGCGAAGAAGAGAGTGATCTGACCATGACAAAGGTTCAATGACTAATTCCTTTAAGTCCAGATCTCTCAACCACTGACCAGAGAGAAAAATCAGGTCCAGGGTGCCACCCCCAATGTGAGTAGGGCCATCAACTACTTGGGTCATGTCCAAGGCCGTCATGGAAGCCATGAACTCCCGAGCCATCTTGCGCATGCGTAGAAGAGCTTCGCTTCATTTGTAATTCCCAGGACAGATGACGGAACCATGTCTTTAAGGCTTTTTGGAAAAGCAACAAGATGGCGTCAACCATATCTCAGGAGAATGGTGTTCCATAAAAAAAGTGGCCATCATTGAAAAGGTCTTTTTCATGGTCCAACCACATGATAAACTCTATTTGATGGGACCCATAATATCCACCCTGCTTTCTATGCATTCTGATGGGCCAAGTGGAAGTAATAAAAGAGAAATAGACCTTGAAATAGCCTGGCCCTAAGCCATGTAGGGCTTTAAAGGTGATAACCAGCACCATGAATTGTATCGGATGAAAATCAGCAGCCAGTGCAGCTGCAACAGATGTGGTGACACAGACTCAAGGGTGGGATTCAGCCAGTTCAGACCAGTTTGGGTGAACTGGATGCTAATTTTACATCTGGTTCGCCGAACTGGTAATTGGAAGGACTAGCTGGCCCCACCCACCACGCCCCTCCCAGGAGTCTCCACACGGCCAATTTTGGATGCCAGGTAAGTGTGGGGCCCACACGGAGGCTCTGGGAGGGCAAAAAATGAGCCTCCCGGAAGTTCCAGAAGTCTGGAAACGAGCCCATTTCTGGCCTCCGGGGAACCTCTGGAACCCAGGGAGGCCATTTTTGCCCTCTTGGAGGCTCAAGAAGGGCATCCAGAGCCTGGGGAGGGTGAAAAATAGGCTTCCTGGAAGTCTGGAAACAGACCCATTTCTGGCTTCCAGAGGGGCTCCGGAGCCTAGGGGAAGCCATTTTCACCCTCCCAGAGGCTCAAGGAAAGCCTCCGGAGCCTGAGGAAGGTAAAAATGCCCCTTCCCCCGCTATGGTGCAGGAAGCCGAGTAGGCCACGCCCACCATGGGCATGGCCACCCAGCAACCAGGCAGAGAACCGGCTGCTAAAATTTTTGAATCCCACTCCTAATAGGCTCAAGTGTAAGCTTGTGCAAAACTATTTGGGCCACTACAGTCTGAACTAAATGAAGCTTCTGAATACTCTTTAAGGGCAATCGCATTAAGAACAATGTGCATTAAACAGTGGTAATTTGAATTGTGTCTGGAAAAGAGCTGGTACCATTCTTCATTTATGGGGTTCCAATCTAGCCAAAACATATTTATTGGTTATAAAAAATGTACAGAGGGGTGGTAGCATCTAGGCAATCTTGGACTGGGAGAATATCAGAAAACGCCACTGTTGTACAGTAGCTTTAACTGGGTGGGGGTTTTTTAAAGTAAAAAAAAAAAAGGAGTGACAGATTCTTTCTATATTGCTCCCAAGGAAATGGTGTGACTTGTCATTCACTGCTTGCAGAATATAAAAGCTGCTGAAAGTGGCAAAGATTATGCATCAGTGAAACCAAAGGAAAAATATGTTCCCTCATCTCCATGCCAAAATCCCATACATCACTATGATTCAGAGCTATTTCTCCAGCAGGGATGAACTCTTATAGCCAAACACATTTTCCAATGGATTCCTCGGCAGAAGATACGAACTGAGGTCTCAAAATATTGCAACTCAGGAGAGAAGCATTATGCCCTTTTCTATAAACATTTTTTTTTATTTGAATTTATATCCCGCCCTTCTCTGAAGACTCAGGGCGGCTTACAATGTGTTAAGCAATAGTCTTCATCCATTTGTAGATTATATACAAAGTCAACTTATTGCCTCCAACAATCTGGGTCCTCATTTTACCTACCTTATAAAGGATGGAAGGCTGAGTCAACCTTGGGCCTGGTGGGACTTGAACCTGCAGTAATTGCAAGCAGCTGTGTTAATAACAGACAGACTTAGTCTGCTGAGCCACCAGAGGCTAAACAATTAGGTCCGAGATCCTTTAATCTAATTTTCATTGAATCATTTCCTTCTGCTGTAAAAGGAAAGGATATTTTGACAGCTCCAGCACTATTTTCTTTTCTTGTTTCCAACTCTTTTTTTCCCCTTTTGTTTGATGTTGTTTATTTGCTTCATCTAACCTTTCTAGATGGGATAAATCACAGAAATTTAATTTGAAGATCATATCCCTGGCTGGGAAAACAGACAAGGTCAGCCCTCAGCTTGCTGTACTCCCCTCTTCGCTAATTGTGTAACAGTCCTGCTTTCCAATTTGGCTGAAATGTTTTACAGCCTAGCTGTGCCAACTGTGGTCCTGTAAGGTGTTTGCTGGATACTTACAAATGGCACATTGGCTAGAGGCCAAACCTGTTTCACTGCTATTGAAGGGTAATCATGCTTCACTTAAGAACTCTAGTAAGTCCCCACAAGTATGAATCCAAAGATTTCGGGAATCCCCAGACATACATAGAAAATGCCAGAGCTCTGACTGCTTCACTACCTAGGCTGCCTTTCAGGTTGCTGTGCCGTTTCCCTAAACCAAATCATGTCCCAATTACACAGGTAAGTTTAGCTGCTGCTTGTTTTTCCTCATGTCATTTGTGCCATCAGCACAGCACCAAATAAAAAGTGAAAGAACTCTAATCCAGTTTCATGAGACTAATTTACTAGTAATAAGTAACAGCTGGAAGCAGGGGCAGCCGTAAAATGAATGAAAGATATTTGCAGAGAATAGAAGAAGATGCCTTGCCCAGTCTCTGATTTAGTTTTGTGTTATCATTATTGGGCCAAATTTGCTTGGCTAAAGCGGCATCATCAGGAAACCTAATCAGAGCGAGGGCTAGGCTCATTATATAGCCAACTCTGATTAATTGCATCATAAAGCATCGTTGTCATACTGCCTCCAATAACTATGTGAACCGAGCATGCTCTGCCATAATGCAGCACTTTGCGTTGAGGCAGCAATGCCCTCCTTCTCAAGATCATAAGGCTGATTTGCCTAAAACGAGCAACCAATTCTCGTTTGGAGACAAACACAGAAGTTGCTTTTCTCCAGCAAAATGGAGTGGAATGGCCTCTCAGCACTGGAAAGCAGAGAGTCACTTCTTTTCATTGTGACAGCCAGAAGGAGGGCTCTGATCCCCCCCTCCTTGTTGCAGCCAATCCCCCACTACAGCCTTGCCTAGCCCTACTGTCTACGTGCACTTGTTGTTAGAAACAGCATGACAAAAAAGTGAAAAGAGGAGCTGTGAGTAGGGACAGAAGAAACTGAAAAGGATAAGTAAACAGGGGGATTTTCTCTCCAAGATGTTTGAGAACCACCATTTTAGCTCATCTCAACTAGCTTTCCCTTTAAAACGCAACAATCTGTCTCCCAAACTTAAAAAATAATAGTGTGATGGATGATTAACAAGTAATAGCTTGATAAATTAAGCTATAAACCTTGACTCTTGAGAAACTTCAGAATGATTTTCTGGAATCAGTCCTGACTGAGCTATCAGCTAGGTAGAATGAGAAGTGGAGAACTTCTTGTTGGTTTCAAGACATGATCATTTCAATTTGGAAATGAAACTTTGAACTTTTGCTTCCATGTTATTCCAGAACACCCCAAGAAATGCTTGAGCATTTCAAGAAGAAGAAGATCCAGAAGAAACCCCAGGACAACGCCTGTTTTATTCTTTATATTAATTTTCTATATTAACCACCACCACCCAAACCCAATTTTTTTTCCCCCAGTAGAGAGCCTTCCTCTAAATTTTAAACAGTTTTCTCTTTGTCTATGCTCTCAAGGTCCCTGGCTTGAAATGAGATGAATTATTACCCGTCATATTGAGATGGAATCAAGCTGAAGAAGACGCCTAGAAATTTTACTGCAAGGTACAGAACAATCAACTCAGGCATGCTGGATGTTGAATCAGAGCCTTAATCTTTGGGCTATTAAGAGAACCTGCAGGGAGTAAGTAATAATTTCTCGGTCTTTCTTTACTGCTCTTCCATCCATCCAGCAGATGAACAAAAAGAATCAAGGGACTGCCTTACCCAATAAGGTCCCGTCTGACACTAATTGCTGATTGGGGCTGGTTTTTCCTGGAACTGAGTGTTCAGCCTGGATTAAGTTACTGTAGGCTTGGAATCTCTGCCTGAGTCTAGTAAGGTGCTTGCTTTACCCTGCCAAGTGGCAGTCAGCCCTGATACACACATTTACTTAGTGGAAAAATACTGACTAGTATAGTGGCATTCTCTTTGCAATCCAATACAAGAACAGCAAGAAAACAGCTTTTATTACCCACCGAGGAGATTCTTCCAACGTATATATATTTTCTGAACAAGCGCATCTAAAAACATGACAGTTTGGCACCACATAAAAGCCTAAGGGGACTGAAAGTCCCCAAAGCAAGAAGGGAAACAAACTGAACCACCTCAGCATTCAGATCTTATAGGGATAAGCAGATGGTTATAAAATGGCACAGTATGCTGCACTGCACAGCAAAATGAGTGCATCATTGTCCGTTTTGCCTTTATAGCAACATTTGCCAAAGCTGCTGATGTTAAAGAAGGGACATTTTAATCACCATTTGTTATGCTTGGCTTGTTTGCTTCTTTATTTAATTTCACCCTGCTCTTCGACTGAAGTCCTCAAAGTGGCACCCAAAGTTAATAAAATGCTATTCGAACATTAAAAGACATGCACTTGAAATTTAATCAAGCCAGATTATCAGGAATAAGGCAGATATCAATTGATACTCTGATTTGCAAAATGATCCTTCCTTCCTTCCTTCCTTCCTTCCTTCCTTCCTTCCTTCCTTCCTTCGCCATAATATTCTGAAACTTGGTGTCCTTTTCAGTTCATGAATAGTCTCATTATGAAAATGGTTGCACTTCACCCAGGAAGTGTGTTTAGCTGTTATAGTCAGGTAATAAAATCAGTTCTCAGGGTACACAAATAAAGGAATTCAAGACTTATGTGCATCAGCTTCCCCGGCAAAATCACTTGAAAATTTACATTTGTTTTCTTTCCTATGTACTCAATGATCATAGCAATAGCAAAACACTTAGACTTATATACCACTTCATAGTGCTTTACAGTCTTTCCAAGCTCTTTACAGAGTTTACAGTTTATTGCCCCCAACAATCTGGGTCTTCATTTTACTCGGAAGAATGGAAGGCTGAGTCAATCTTGAGCCCATCAGGATCAGACTCCTGGAATGAACAATGAGTTAGCCTGCAGTACTGGATTCTAACCACTGCACCACTCCGGCTCTTCATATTAAACTAATGTAATTGCAACCCCCAAACGTCCATGGCATGTACATGGCTTTCTTCATAATGAGAGATACATTTTGTGTTATAGCTGTATATTTTTCCAACTTTAAAACAAGCCACTTCAACTTTAAAGTCATATGTCATCACAAAGCCTGATACATTTGACAGGCCCAATAGTTTGCCTTCTTAGAGCCATTCATCTATGTTTTGGCAAACAATAACATTAAAATGATGTGCTGCAAAGCATTATCTGAATGTTACTTGTGACAGAAACTGAACTGACTATGTTATCCATATTAAACTTCTAATGTGAACTAAATTTCTGGTAAAACGCTCCTCTGAGATCCAGTTAAAAATAGAATTGGAATGACACAAATTAACTTGTCCATTCAGCAACAGCAAGCCCTGTTAGCAATAAACCGACTTACCTTCAGAAACAGACTTATATAATGGAGCAAATACATTATGTTTGGTCTTGCAGTAGCTGCTGACTTTACAAACATTACTTATTTGAGCTCTGCTGAATATATTGAATTATGTGATCTCTTCAAATATGGGAAATCAAGGCACCAATGAAACCATTTCTTGAAAAAAAATTAAATAAATATGGATACTTTTCCAAACAATTCTTTTTTTTCTTTTCTATTGGGAAGAATTTTCCGATTCTCATTCTTAACGCCCCAATAGCAATAGCACTTAGACTTGTATACCACTTTAGTGCTTTACAGCCCTCTCTAAACGATTTACAGAGTCAGCATATTGCCCACAACAGTTTGGGTCCTCATTTTATCCACCTCAGAAGGATGGAAGGTTGATGGGATTTGAACTGCCAAATTGCAGGCAGCCAGCAGGCAGCAGGCAGCAGAAGTAGCCTGCAGTATTGCAGTCTAACCACTGCACCACCGTGGCCTCAAAAACCTTCTTCTTTGCCAAAAACCTGATTAACTATGGATTCACAGAAGCAATGTTCTTATAAAATTCAAGGACTGCCTGGAGATCATAAAACAATTCTTATAAAAGGTAGCTGCAGAGAATGTGTCTAGAATGAGGAATTATAAAAAAATGGAAACAGAAAACTTTCTCACCAGAATCTGAATTTTGTAAGATGGAACAATCTCTCTGTGGTAGGTATAAATGTACAGCAAATACAAACACAGTAGCAAATATTACTTTTGACTTGTTTTACCTGTCTCCATCACATGGAATCAACCTGATAAATTCATTCAGATTCAAGACTGTATCACTGAAGCTAGTGAAGAATGTTTATTTATTTATAAAATTTATTAGCTGCTCATTTACCACAGGGCAACATCCTCTCGGTTTTTAAACCTAAATGTTCAAGTCCATCTTTGTGTGAGCAGCCATCAGGCTAAAATTGATCATGGAGTGATTCATTCATGAAAATGGAACTATAAAGGATTTCTCTACCTTCAAATCACATGTCCGGTGCGTCCAGTGCGCTCTCACAGGGAGGGCCTCCTTAGGGTGCCGTCAGCCGACCAATGTTGGCTGGCGACCCCCAGGGGAAGAGCGTTCTCTGTGGGAACCCCGGCTCTGTGGAACGAGCTGCCGGTGGGACTCTGTCTTCTCCCTGATCTTAGGACCTTTAAACGCGAGCTCAAGACTTTCTTTTTTCACCAAGCGGGGCTGGCCTGATTGATTGATTTTAATATTTGGGGATTTTAGCGGGTTTCTTAACAGGGGTTTTTATCTTTTGTATTTTTACCTAATAATTTTAAGTATACAGCAGTCTAATTAGATTTTTAATTTTGTTATGATATTTTAAATGGTTTTGGATTATTGTCATTTTACTTGCTGTACACCGCCCTGAGTCTTCGGAGAAGGGAGGTATAAAAATGTGAATAAATAAATAAATAAATAAATAAATAAATGCGTCACCTGAGCACAAAGCAAATTCAGCATGTGTCTATCTGTACCTGTAAGGCAAGATACCATTTCTAACAGCATTAAGGTTCATCAAGGGGGTCTTGACATCCTGATGGATTCCTGACCACACAACTTCAGCATAGATAATGAAATTCCTCCAAGACAAGATAGGGTAGTCCACTGTCACACTAAAAATTACCCTGGCCAATTCATGCAACAAGAAACCAGCAAGACTGATGGTGCAATGACAGCATTCCTAAACTATCAGACTCAAACATCCAACAACTACCAAGTGGTCAGATTGTGATTGAGATGGAATTCCTATAGACCAGAGTTCCACAACCTTTCCGGCTTTGTGGACCGGGGGCGGGCAGGGAGAAGGGATGGTTCTGCATGAGTGGTGAGCTTGCATAAATGGAGTGTGCGTGCATAGGCTCACCTGCTGCTCCCACAAGTGGAGGAGGGTGCGCACTTGCCTGCCACTTCAGGTGGCCTGATTTTGAACAGCTCACGGCCCAGTAGTGGGCCATAGCCTGGGGGTTGGGGACCCCTGCTATAGACTATGGTCACATCATCATTCTGCAGTTCTTTCCCGCTGCTTCATTAATCCAGCAGACAAACTGGGAGGGGTTATCTCTTCCCGTCCCCTATAAGCCAGGCTTCTGTAATACATGGCAGGTCAGCGTGCTTTCAACCAGGATTAAATCCTGGATAACAGAAGTTCTACCAATAAATGCTGCCATCAAAAAACAAGACCAACACTATTGCTGATTTCTTTGGTTGTACTGCAGCTTGAAAGAAAAGGGGGGTGTGCTCCCTCCATCCCTCCTTTACCTCAGATACTGACATCCCAAATCATAAAGAATGAATTTGGTATGGAAATAAACTGGGAGACATACATTATGCCAGCCATAAAGTGCTGACATAACATATTCATGTTTCCCAGTTCCAGTTAATATTTTGTTGTAGCATTTTATATAAACTGAAGTTTCTGCAGTCTTCTAAGACAGCCTTGAATATAATGCAATGCAGTAATCTAAATGAGAAGTCACTAGGCAATAAATTACTATAGCAAGGATATCCAAGTCAAGCCATAGCTGGTACACTGTTCAGAGCTAATGAAAGGTGCATTGTGCCATAGAGACTACCTGTGCTTCTAACATCAAAAATGAATCCATAGGTACCTCCAAGGAATACAGTTGATCCTTTAATGGGAATGCAACCTCATTCAGAACAGAGTGAACTCTTCTCACGTGGATGGATCCTTTACCATCCTTTAACAGCACTTCTCTCTTCCATAGTTTGAGCTTTATCCAGTTCATTACATCAGACTGACATTGATTCAGCACTTCTACTGCCTTCTTTCAATCTGAAAGAATAGGGGGGATGTTATTAGCATACTGATATCATTTTATTCTGAATTTCCAAATGATGAAGCCTAGTAGTTACCTGTTGGTTTTTTTGTGTGTGTTTTTTGTGTGGTTTTTTTGTGTGTGTTTTTTTGTGGACCTCTCATAAAAAAGTTTTATTTTTACAATCATATCAAACAGCTCATCCAATGTACAGTTATATACAATTAGTCGGGCTTGCCCAGTCACCACCCCCCTTTTTAACACTCTTCCCTCTTCTACCTTCTTCTACTTTCCAGACCTTCATCTCCTTCTCTTATCTACATCCTCTCCTCCCTCCACCCTACACCTTCCTTCTCCCTCTTCTACCCCTCTTCCTTCCTCTTCTCCTCTTTCCTACCTCCTACTCTCTCCTCTTTTCTCCCTCCCCACCGTTCTAAAATGGTAACTGGGCAGACCCGACCCTACATTAATTATATTTATACATCTTCAATAATCCCTGTACATTAACCATCACTCCATCTCTACCCTCAACCCCCAATTCCCTCCCCTTACCCCCACCCCCACCCGACTTCCCAGAACAAAATGCAGGGTATCAAAACTAACAATCATAATCCAAAATAATTCCTAAATTATAATCTCTAGTCACTCCACACATAATCACACTCTCAATTCCCCTCTCCTTCAGAAATATATCTAATACAAAATATTTCCTAAATTTACTCATATGCTATTCGATATTTTTTTATCTGATACTTATTTTGAATATAATCAATCCACATTTTCCATTCTAAAATATATTTTTCTTGTGTATAGTCTTTCAAGTAAGCAGAAATTTTTGCCATTTCTGCCAAATTTGATACTTTGAGTGTCCATTCTTCAATTGTAGGTAATTCTTCTTTCTTCCAATATTGAGCAATCAAAAGTCTTGCGGCTGTTATTAAGTTCAAAATCAATTTAGTCTCTATAGCTGTACAATCCATAATTATTCCTAGTAGAAAGAACTGCGGAGTAAACTTAATCTTCTTTTTCAAAATATTCTGCATGATCCACCATACTTTAATCCAAAATGCTTTAACTTTTTTACAAGTCCACCATATATGGTAATAAGTGGCATCTTCACAATCGCACCTGTTGGGTTTTTTTAAAAAAAAATGCTAGAAAATATTATAAGTCTAAACTCCCCAATCTAGTATAGATATTTTAATTAATAGGATTTAACGTGTTGATTGGAGATGAAGGGCCAAAATATTGAGAACAGGCTAGAGGTTATTTTAGAGGTATATTTTCCAAACAATACAATTCTGAACTTCTATCTTTTGCAGACAAAATGCTTCATATGTACAGTACCTATCATGAACCAATGGTATCAAATCAGAAATAGCAACTAATTCAGGGATGCATTCTCAATTCTTAATATAACAATTACTATATTAATGGCAAGATTAATAGCATCTGGTCTGCTTATTTTTTTAAGGCTGGAACATGTGAAGGTTTCTGCCAACACTTTCAGGACTCTATATGAACAATGAGTCACCCATACACCCTGGTATCTGATGTCCAGAAAATCTTTCCTTTCTATTGTTTGACCATCCAGGTTGGCTTGAGATTCTAAATATACCTTTTTTTTTACATTGTGTTCTCCTAAATTCCTGAAACCTTTAATTTAATTATAATAGCTGTAGCTGTTATGACAAAATTAATAGAAGGTATCCATCAAGCTTACGTCAATGTATGCCCTTTTCCCTAAGGGTGTAACATTGACTTGTTCAAGTCATTAATAATACAAATCTCTTATTAAAATATTTATTTGTCCAAATGTTAATTCCATAACTTTTCATATAAATGAGACTAAAACAGCACAAGTTTATAAGTTTCAATATATTAGTTAAAAAGATGTAAACTGTCTTATTTGAGTCACTTACTATATATTAGTTTAGCACAGGCAAGGGGCATGTGGGAGTTGCTAAAACTTTGGAGAGAAGGATTTCAGCTCACTTCTATCATGTTAAATTGGACCACATGGCAAACTACATATCTATGCAAATATTTCTAAACGTTTAGTTTTTCTTCCATGAAAAAAAACTTGTAAAAACTATCATATATGAAATATGCAGATTAATTTTTAACAGCAATATTTTTCAGAGAAATGAAATTTCCTGCTCTAGTAAATCAATAGTTACAAAGAGTATTTTACAGGATAATCCTAATCCACAAATCAATGTAAGCAGCAGTTATTATAATTATTGATGTTATTATTTCCACCTGTGCTGTGAATCTCAGATCAATGTAACTGGGGGGGGGGGGACTCTATAAACTACCAAAATCCATATGTACATATTAGATTAGAATTGGAACGGGGTCGTGCTGGAAGTAGTAACAATTACTTTCCAAAGACTACCTAGTAAACATGACAGGGATTGGGAACTTCATCCTGCAATGGACTCTCATGTTACTTTGTTATGCAGTAAACTGGTATCTTCAAATGTTAATGACAACTAATCTCATAAAACTATGAGGAGAATATCTTTTTAAAAATTATCCTACCCAAGAGATTCTTCATTGAAGCCATGGAGTTCCTCAAGCACAATGTACAATTAGCATGAGGTATTTGAATATTGAATATTGATGGGCATTTGAATATTGAAAAGACTGAAGGAAGCTCTTTCTTGCATTAGTTCATGACAAACAGAACAAGGTCTGTTTTGAATTAATCACTCCAACCTGAGGACAAAATGTAAAATGCAAAATTAATACACATACCTTCTCCAAAATATTTTTTAAAACTGCATAGAAAGAGGAAATCAAATCTTCTTTGCCCCTATGGCAAATCTAGCAACCCAAAGCAGGGGAAAAGAAAAAAAAGCGGGGGGGAGGGGAGGGGAATGATATAAAGAAGGAAAAGGAAAGGAAAAGGCACCACAAGAGCTAATACTGTGAAGTGATTAAAATGAATAATTTGATTATAAAACTAAATGAGAATAAATGGTTCAGAGCCATACGGTGAGATGTTTTTTTGAAGTTAGACCTTCCAGATGCTGTTGGGGTCTTTTTTATATGCAAATCTTACTCTACAAAGTTTGCTATAGCTTGGAACATATTCTATGTGCTTTTATTTGAACTGAATATGGTCTGCTGAGAAAATTCCAAGTCCAATGTCCATCTTCAACTATCCAAGTTGAGTTTACATATCATACCAAGCCTACAGCCATATCTCTATCTAACATGGGCCCTATGTAACAAAATAAAATTCAACGTAGATAAAACTAAGTTTCTATAGTTTTTTACAACAATTTTTTTACAAAAAGTTTTGAGCAGGGGGGTTGAACTAGAAGACCTCCAAGATCCCTTCCTACTCTATTATTTTATGTTCTATGTTTATATTTCACACAATGTTCTTTTTTTCAGGAGCACTTAATATTTCCAGTTTATACCCTAAATGACTACCATATAAACTAGTGCTTGTATGTCTGTGTGTATGTTTACACATAGTATATATGCTAGTTAATTAGGGTACAAATTGAAAATATAAGTGCTCCTGGGAAAAAAAGGAAATAAGGTAAAATATAAACATGGATATTCTTTATTCCCTCCAAATTGTTGCTTTGACCACTACCATCCATTCCACAGTTTCTAGATGCTACTCCCAAACTGGGAAAATATCCTTATGGAGACAAAGAATAAAATTCGCGCTTGTTTTAAGAATTTGTTCTTCTCAGACAATTTTCATTTCTTTTATGTCATCTTGTCACAGATTCTGCCATTCAAAATGTGCTGTGTACCAGATTCTATATCACCCATAATTAACACCAGGGCTTCCCTTATTCGGGGAACCAGCTAATTATACTGGGTCATCAGTTCTCTGAGACAGGCAGAGAAGTTGTGGCCAGCAGCATCTGTGTTTCCTCACTTCTGAGACTATCTAGGATATTATCATTATTCCTACTGCTCTTGCTCCTTTATTCATTTAAAGTTAAGCCACCTTATGATGAAAGGTATCTTTTAATCCAACTCTTCACTATATTATTATTGTTAGTATATCTTTTATTCATTAAACATGAAACTCAGTCAACTGAACATTTAAAGATGTGTCACAAATACGATTGACTGGTGCTAATGATTGATACAGGTTGCTGCTAGCGTCCTAGGTATCAACCAAGTATCTTCTTAAAATATATGTTCCAAGTAGCATAGTTTTTTGCAGTTCCGCTGGTGTTATTGCAGGAAGCTGCAATTTCTTGATGTGTTTTATAAAATTCTTGGACATAGTACCAAGTGCCCCAATGACAATGGGTATCACTGTTACATGTTTCATCCATAGCTGTGTAGTTTCTTTCTCTCTTTTTTTGTATAAAAGTTTTTATTTTTCCTTTAAAACAAAACACATAAACATAAAAACATTTTCAATCCCAATATTGTGTGTCGGCGGGGTGGTTACATATCTGTTGTGCAGATATGCACAATTTATAGATATCCTTAATTTATCTAAAGTTATATCATCTCCATCTAGTATCTAAACTTTTAATTAACCAATGCTATAGCCTTTATTTCTCTCATTCCATATGCATATCGACTAGTAAATATTTTATCTGTTAACATCATTCATTGTATCATTCTAAACTATTCAATTTAATGTTTCAATTAATAGTATTCTTTCTCTAATCTTTACTAACATAATTTTCCTTCTAGCCATTGATAAAATATATCCCATATCTTATAATATTGCTTTTCTTCCTGTTCTCTTATTTCAAATATCAATTTACTCATTTCAGCACATTCCATTATTTTCCTAATAATTTCATTTTGCAAAAGTATTTTCTCACTTTTCCAATTTTTAGCAAACCCAATCCTAGCTGCTGTTATAATATTCACCATCAAATAACTCACTTCTCTACTATATATTTCTGGTATGAACCCAAGTAGAAAAACTTCTGGTTTAAAATCTATATGCTCTTTAATCATTTTTTCCAACCATGTGTGTATTTTAGTCCAATATCTTTTAGCTTCCATGCATGTCCACCACATGTGGTAATATGATCCAGGTGACTGATGACATTTCCAACATTTTTCGGATTTATCCTAGTAATTCTTGTTGGGAATAAATGCCATCTATAAAACATCTTATACAAATTCTCTTTGTAAGCCACATAGGTGTGTAGTTTCGATGGCCAGGTTATGATATTTCGTGATTTTTTCCAGTGCTTTTTCTTCAATTCCGGTGTCTCCTGGTACAGCGATATCAATAAAATATATGCTTCAATTTTCGACAACTGTGATATCTGGCATGTTGTGTTCCAAATGACAATCTATCTGTATTCAAAAGTCCCACAAGATCTTCACTTTATCATTTTTGACAACTTTTTCCATTTTATGTTCCCATGACTTTTTGGATACAGGTAAGTTGTATTTTTTACATAATGACCAGTGGATTAATTTAGCAACTCAGTCATATCTAGCTTTGTAATCAGTTTGTGCAATTTTGCTGCACTCGAATATTAAATGTGAAACAGTTTCAACTTTGTCATTGCAAAGTCAGTAGTTTGGATTGTCAGTGGATTTTTGTATCTTCGCTTTCATTGCATTAGTTTGTAGTGATTTTTTCTTGAACAGCAAGTATTAAACCTTCTGTTTCTTTCTTGATGGTTCCTATCTTAAGCCATGCCCCTGTCAAGTTGTTATCATATTTTCCTTCAATGTTTTTCAAGTGCTGTCCATGTAAAGCTTTGGTTTTCCATCCATTTAATCTGTCATCCAGCTGTTTTTGCTTATATTCTGTCTTTGTTTCTGTTGTTTTTATCATTTTCTCTGTTTTCACAGCCTGTAGCAATTTTTCTGTACTTTGAAGTTCAGTGGGGTTTTTTGCATACATTTTTAGGTCATCAATGTATAGTAGATGATTTATCTTACCATATTGACTTGAGATTTGGTATCCCAGTTTTGTGTTTCATAGGATTACTGCAGGATATTTCTGCTGAGTGCCGGCTGGCTGCAACTTGCCAGTTCAAATCTCACCAGGCTCAAGGTTGACTCAGCCTTCCATCCTTCCGAGGTCAGTAAAATGAGGACCCAGATTGTCAGCCATATGCTGACTCTGTAAGCCACTTAGAGAGTGCTGGAAAGCACTGTGAAGCGGTATAAATTTAAGTGCTTTGCTATCTGTTCCTGTTGTCTGTTTCTCATTGGATGCCATCATTACAGTGTGTGTACCTGGAGACATCTAAAGATCAAGTCATTGCACCCAAACTGTGTTGTAACATGGTCAGATGGTCTTGGAAACCTAAGAACATTAAGATTATAATGGCCACTGTGGCCTCTTTTTCTGAATTACAATATCCATTCACCTCAGTGCTTTACCTAGGAATGTTGTCCCATTTCTTGACAATTTATTTATAAGAAAGTTAATGGGTGAATCAGCACAGTCATATCCAATCAGATGAATACTGGTGGACAGCTGCAGAAATAAAACAGCAGTTTTATTATCTGTTATCCAACAGCAGAATGTATATAGGCATCCTACTATGATGGGTAATATGGGATTGTGTTATTTTTCCTGATACATATCTTGCTATAATATATGACACAGAACCATTGCACTAATATACATATATCCCTATCAGCTATATATGTCCCATTCCTTCAACTTTTCCTTTTGAGTACAGAATACATATTAAGGACTATTTTTTCCCCTACTCTTTCTCTCTGAGACATAGCACAAAACAATTTTCCTTCAAAATAACAGTAGTGATAGCAGCAGAAATCGAAGCTTAATTCTACAATTCAACTAAGACAGTTTGTTATTAACACAGCTGCTTGCAATTACTGCAGGTTCTAGTCCCACCAGGCCCAAGGTTGACTCAGCCTTCCATCCTTTATAAGGTAGGTAAAATGAGGACCCAGATTGTTGGGGGGGCAATAAGTTGACTTTGTATATAAATATACAAATAGGATGAAGACTATTGCTAACATAGTGTAAGCCGCCCTGAGTCTTCGGAGAAGAGCGGGATATAAATGCAAAAAAAACCAAAACACTTTATCGCATTCATAGTTTAACAACCAAGTGACAGAAAGACAGTATAGCCACACTACCCGGCTAACATTATGAGCTGGATAGATTCAAATTCTGCTCACGTGTTACCAGATGTGCTCATTTACATATATGCATTCTGATTATAGACCTACAAATTGAATTCATGGATAGATACAATGCTCAATGACTTCCATTTTTTTTTCCAGAACTAAGGAAGAAAGGATTTAATGGTAGGTTAGCGGGAGACCCAAACAGGATTGGAAGCACATTCCAGATCAGTAGTTATTTCAATACATGTCAGTAGTATTATCAATACTTGTAGTTATTTTTAAAAAAAGATTAACTTAAACACTGTTCTTTTATCTTAACACATGTACTTACATCCATATTTTGGTTGTTTAGACAAATGACATACAATATTTCTATTTCACAGAAAGACAGACGAGGAGGAAACAAAACAAAACCCTTCTCTGTTTTGATTCTTTAGCGCAGGGGTCTCCAACCTTGGTCCCTTTAGACTTGTGGACTTCAACTCCCAGAGTCCCTCAGCCTGCAAAGCTGGCTGAGGAACTCTGGGAGTTGAAGTCCACAAGTCCACAAGGTTGGAGACCCCTGCTTTAGCGAGTATAATGTTAGAAAACAGAAAGCAAATGAAAAACATCTTAAGACACAAAACCTGTAATTTGGTTATATAAAATATTATTTGCACCTTATCCTAGGATTGATAGTCTAACTTGGTTAAAAAAGAGAGATTTATATCAGCCTTCCAGTTGGGATTACCATTTGTATTTTTATAGATGCATTTATTTAATTTATTTTTTATTCTTTTTTAAAAAAACCAAATATTTAATAAAATCTGCAAACCAATCAGAGCTTATTTTTCATTGCTGTACATGTTTGATAAAATCAGTTAATCAATTAAATGTTGCTACCCTAATTAGTTTTGAGATTGCTTAATCACACCCATGATGAACTGCCTTTGTAACGGAAACTATAGGGCATTATCTCCAAACCAGTTAATTGGGCTCTCCTAAAAACATACAATAATTGTCAAAAAGTTGATCTAGAACAGAAAAAATCACATACACCTCCTAGACTGGCAATATTCCGTATCTTCATTGTATCCTTAATTTCTGTTCCTTTGTGCTATGACTGAATAACCTCAAGCCTTCTTCATGTATTTATTTATTTTATTTATCTGTCAAACATGTATGAGATGACAGTATAGGTATAAACATAAACATAAGCAAAGGAAGTAAATACAAATAAATGGGGACAGTAAGGCAGGGATGGTAGGCATGCTGGTGCACTTATGCACACCCCCTTTCCGGACCTCTTAAGAAAGAAGTGAGGTCCACGGTAAATAGTTTGAGGTTGAAGATGTGAGGGTGTGAGGCTGTAACAACGGAGTCGGATAGAGCATTCCAGGCATTGACCACTCCGTTGCTGAAATCGTATTTCCTGCAATCGAGTTTGAAGCGGTTTACCTTGAGTTTGTATCAATTGTTTGCTTGTGTACTATTGTGGCTAAAACAGAAGAAGTCGTTGACAGGCAAGATGTTGTAGCAGACAATTTTGTGTACTATGCTTAAATCGGACCACAGGCAGCACAATTCCAGATTGTCAAAGCCCAAAATTTTAAGCCTGGTGGCATAGGGAATTCTATTATGAGTAGAGGAGTGGAGTACTCTTCTCGTGAAATACTTCTGAACCGCCTCAATCAAGTTAATGTCTGAAATACCAGACGGGCAATGTATCTGATAATGCTTCTCAGTATACAGAGACCTCACTTATAATCATTTGTTTAGTGACCATTCAAAGCTACAACGGCACTGAAAAAAGTGACTTATGACCAGTTTTCACACTTATGACACTTATTTTTTTTATTTTTTTTTATTTTTTTTAATTTGCATTTATATCCCGCCCTTCTCCGAAGACTCAGGGTGGCTTACACTATGTTAGCAATAGTCTTCATCCTATTTGTATATTTATATACAAAGTCAGCTTATTGCCCCCAACAATCTGGGTCCTCATTTTACCTACCTTATAAAGGATGGAAGGCTGAGTCAACCTTGGGCCTGGTGGGACTAGAACCTGCAGTAATTGCAAGCAGCTGTGTTAATAACAGACTGTCTTAGCAGTCTGAGCCACTGACTGTTGCAGCATCCCCATGTCACATGATCAAAATTGGGCACCTGGTAACTGGTATTTATTTATGACAGGTGCACTATCGTTGAGTCGTATGATCACCCCTTTTAACCTGGGGTGTCAGACTGGGAAGTCAGATTCACTTAATGACCACATGACTCACTTAACAACTGCAATGATTCACTTAACAATTGAGGCAAAATTGAGGCAAAATAAGTTCAAAATCACTTAACAACTGCCTTGCTTAGTAATAGAAATTTTGGAATCAACTGTGAGTCCTAAGTCCAGGTCTACCTGTACTTTTTCTCTTTCCATTCTGCTGAATTTTGCTTTTAACAAATCACAAAATACTTAAGAAAGAAAACATGAAAAGTTCTAGAGCATATTCAAAAGGCAAAAAGCAGAGTTATATTTTCCTACCATTTTCTACCATATGCAGATTGCTGAAATGTGTGCATGCATTTCAATAAAGCAGCAGAGAAATACCTCTCTCCTTCTCTTTATTTTCCAGTATTGGCTGCATAGACCTCACTGAGACAAGATTTCAGAGGAAGTATAGGAAATTATTATTTCCTATAGAGTTTTCTAATAAAGGAAAATGAAGATAGGTAGAGGCAGTACACAGCTCTCTTTATTCAATTTATTAGGTGCATGTAGGATTTTGATCTGGGTGGCAGGTAAATCTTCTGCCCCATTTGCATTGTATAGTGCTTCAACTCTCCCCCAATTATTTATGCTTTCTGCAAACAGGCAGGCTTGCTTACACCGACTTGTCCCCCTCACTGCCAATAAAACCCCTGCATTGAAGCCTATTTCTAAATGTAGGTGTTTTTCCAGTGAAATGAAACCTAGAAGCACTGCAATATTTATCATAAAGGCACATTTCCTCATTATACTTAAGGTGAATTCAAGTGTGGTGCCCAAAAGAAGATAAGAATTATATGCAGATCACTCATGCAAACATACACACACACACACACTGCTCTAGCTACTTTTCCTACTATTGGAATACCCAAAGAAACTATTATACCAGGAGTACACTTTAAAAATACAGATGCTTGTGTGTCTCTCTGTATGTAAGCAGCATCTTTCCTAATATGTATTCTTTATGGTTATGACAATAGCCCCTGGCAACAACTGCAAGATCCAAGATTTGGAACATAAATATTAAATGTTTCCTATAATAAACAAATTAGCACAAAGAAAATAAGACTAGATAAAGTTCTTTGCACTTCATCCGTTTCCCATAGGTAGCCGGCACAAACAGGGTGGGTAATCTAAATATTTATTAGTAAATAAATTGGCCACTTGATAGAGTCGAAAGGGACTAGCCTATCATATTAGAAAAGTAAACCAAAAGGTGACCTTGATCATATTGGAACACCATGCAATCTTGCACGTTGCAAGTTGATTCATTATTATAGCCGTATGTAAAGAGGTAATGAACATTATGGGTGTTTTCTTCTAAGACTGGCTGACATGTAAACTTCTGGGTTTCTTATGCCCACTTCAAAGGATAGATAATGTTTTAAGGAGAGTGACTCTTCCCCAACCTGAATCAATGTCATTTTCTAAATGAACTGGCTCGAGAATTGATTCAAAGGTCAATCATTATTTATTTATCTATCCATTTGTTCACTTTATAGCCTGCTGTTCTGTTCTTCTGAACACAAAAAAACAACAGAAATACAAAACACAGAATAAAGTTGTTGAATTCTAAAATGATTCAGGACTAAATGCCTGATGAAAGGGATGCATCTTCACTAATATCCTAAAGGCAGAATGAGAATTTTCTACTTTGTGTTGTGGTAGACCCCCAGCAATTCATCCATGCTCCCAAATTCAATTAGGTAAAACAAACACAAGTGAAAAAAGGCCATGGCTTTATCAAAGAAAGACTGATTTCATCTTCCTAGCACATACATGTGATAAACAAATGTTCCCATAAGCTGAATGTTTTGTCTGTGAGAAGATAGAATTTGGGAACTGTAAATCAAAGCATCTGAAAAACAATTTGTGCGTAAACTGTTCCATGCTCAGAACAGCTAGTTTGGGGTGGCTCATGCTCAAATTGAGATATATGGATTGTTCCAGCTATGGAATAAAACAGTTGTTTCATTCTAGTTATGGACAAAATATGGTAGATAGAGGAGAATGGTGACCTAAGGTTGTATGGGCTTGTTGACGAGAAGATGGGCAGTTCAAAAACCAAGTACTGCATGATGGCGTGAACTCCCATTCTTGCCCCAGCTCTTGCTAACCTAGTAGTTTGTAAGCTTGCAAATAAATAGATATCACTTCAAGGGGAAGGTAACAGCGTTCCGTGCACCTTAGCATATAGTCATGTTGGCCACATGCCCACAGAAGCATCTTTGGACTCCCTCAGCAAGGAAACAGAATGAGCACCAACCCTTATAGTTGGGCATGACTGGACAGGAGAAACTTTTATTTTACAGAAGTTTTTAAGGAAGGAAAGAAAGGGGAAAGGCCCAGGGCCATAATGTGGGGAAACAGGGGGCAATAAGATTTGCTACACTGGGAGTTTCTTAAAGAGAAGAAGTGATTGCATGCTCCACTCTTGCCCTAATCATCTGATAAAATTATTTGAAGATTCCTGGGAGGCTTTTCCTGACTAAAACACAGATAGCAAAAATGTTTGGGGCTTTGCTTCTACCAAACTGCAGCCAAACCAGGCTAGTACACCAGAATTTTCAGGATTTGTTTGCTTCATATTCAAAACAAAAGATATTTTTCATTTCACTGACACCCCTGAGTGGACATTTCCTTTCAAATGGCTCATTTTCAACTTCATTTGCGTCTTTCTAAACAAATGGTCATTTTTTTTTCATGGATTGGTTTTCATCTCCCTGACTCAGCAAAGGGCAGTCCCAAGCTGACCTTGTTTAGATTAAAAATTAAGCTAGCTCAAGCATGATTAGTAATTGGATAGGAGACTATCCAGAAATTTCAGAACTGTAGGCTCATCAAGGAAATTGAAAAGCATTCCCAAAGGTGACAATTCTTAAGCAACTCCTGCGGTTTTGCCAAACATCTGCATGAATGTGTCTATGGATTTGCTAGACTCCCACTCATTTATAATAAAATAAGCAACCTTCTGATTTAAGAAAAAATATTCTTTGATACACAGATGGTAAAATACAAATAAATAATCATAGGCAGACTTTTGAACATACAAGTATAGGACACCACAAACAGGCGTGAAATCCAGCGGGTTCTGACAGGTTCTGGAGAACCGGTAGCAGAAATTTTGAGTAGTTCTGAGAACCAGCAAATACCACCTCTGGCTGACCCCAGAGTGTGGAATGGAGATTCTGCAGTATCCTTCCCCCAGGAGTGGGGAGGGAATGGGGATTTTGCACTATCCTTCCCCTGCCATGCCCACCAAGCCATGCCCACAGAATAGGTAGTAAAAAAATCTGGATTTCACCACTGCCACAAGCTCTTTGTTGCTTCTCTGAGAAGGAAGTAAATTTTCAACAGTGCTGTCTGTAACAAACATCCCTATTAAAAAACAACTAGAAACATTTCAACTTTCCTTTGAAAAGCAGAATTCTGAAAGCAGATTTTGAGGTCGATGACTGGCATACATGGATATGAAAACCTGCAATATTCTATAGAGGCCCTTTTTAGATTATTCCCCATGGTAGCTGCCCCACAGAGCACCACTCATCTGCAGGAGTCCGCCATTTGTAACAACCTCCTACTGAATAAAATGTCTCCCATCTGTTTCAGTTCGCAGTTAAAGAAATTAAGAGGAAAACATAAGAATAATAGGCAAGTCATTCAGCTAATAAAAAACTATAATGACATGAATTTAGTAGCCTTCTGGGTGATTCTTAGCCTGCAACAGACAAGATTTCAGTAATATTGTTGTTACTGAAGTGTACAGAGCACATTAGAGACAGTTTCCTCCCAGTGTTGTTTTCCTCTTTTCTCACCAAACGTTATCCATTCACAGCAAAACATCCACCCATCACTCTCTTGGATGGAGATGAGGTTGGGGAAGAAACACAATCTGACAGATGGCTAGACCAGCAGGCTGAACTGCCAAAGCTCAGTCTGGTTTTGTGCAAATGTTTTGCACTTGGGTATTAGCCAAATGTGCCATCCTGTAATAGCATTCCTGATCTGTCTTAAAGGAGTTGGACTATTAACCAGTCAGCTGGTAGATTGTTTCCTTTTGGATATGGATGTGGGGCTACTCCAGAAGAGAGATATAGACATCACTATGCATCACTACCCACAGAACAATCAGAAAAGGTATTCAGATATAGTCAACCATCCTCAAATATAATCGTATTCAACTATATCTATGGGTAACTCTACTTTCTTTAATAGAATGTCTCTTGCGATAGTTATAAAAATATATCTTTAAGAAATATCAATATCACTAATAATGCTTTTTCTTCTTCAACTGTTTGGGGCTCTTATAACATTCCATGCACATCTATGGTCCTCGAGAAGTAAAGTCCGTCAACATCATTGTGTGGATGAATGGCAGATTCATTGTCACTATTTTTATGATCTTCCTGTCCAGAATTTTTACATCAGCCTGAGCCTAGTCCACGTGTCTAACTGTGTATGTAATTACTGGAAGTGCCCGGGTGATAATTGCCTTGATGGTGTTTCTCCAGTGATTTTCGACTTTAAGGTCTTCTTTGTTCTGATGTATTCCTTACTAACCTTCTTTTTGAGTTCAATATGTTTGATGTTTTCAGCCTGATGGATGACCAGAGATGATGATGATGATGATGATGATGATGATTGGAATGTACAATTAGATTCACCATCAAAGACTTAATTATTCAAGTCTTAACCAAAAATTAAGGATATAGGCAGTTCCAAACACTACTGTTTGTAAAATTAGAGTATTCTGGTCTGATAAACTCAAAATTTTCAAATATTAGGGAGTCTTTAAGTGTTGTTCCCAGGGCTCCGATCACGATTGGTATAATTATGGAGTTCTTTTCCCATAAGTGGTCAATTTCAATCTGCAAGTTCTGATGCTTTGTAATGTTTTTCTTCATTGCTTTTCCTGTCTGTCTGAATTTTAAAGTCTCATGATCTATACTTGCTCCTTTTCCAAAATGTTCTCAGCTTGATGGCCCCAGTGGTTCTTGCTACATTCAAATTCAAACATCTGGCAAAGTTTCCAAAGAATAATATTGGCAACTCAGTAATGATGCTGTTTATAGTTGATGCTGTTTATAGTCGGCTTGTGAAATTTTGCTACAGCCACTGATCAGATGGTCAATTGTTTTCTCCTTTTCATTACAAAGCCAACATTTACTGTTATTTGTTACATAATTAATATTTGTTTTCATGCAATTAATCAGAAAAGCTTGTTCTTCAGCCACTAAAATAATGGTCTCGGATTCTTTCTTTAACACTCCTGATCTTAACCAGCTCCATCTGGGGTTTTTATCAGCTTTTCCTTCGACATCCTTCAAGTATTGACTGTGCATTGGCTTGTTCTTCCAATTAACAAATCGGTTTTCAATTATTTTTTTCTATACCTAGCTGTCACCTTTGCTTTTTTCAAAAGCTTTCCTTGATTGTCTTCTTTCAATAAGGGTCCTTTGCTTTTCTTAATATAATCATTGAAGCCGTGTTCTTCTTCCTCTGCAGCTTGTTTTACCTGTAGTTCTATGGAAGGAAGGAAAGGTTATGCATATGTTTTTTTCTTTAGTACTCCTGATTTTAACCAGCTCCATGTGGGATGTTTAATTGGATTTTCAATCTATATCCTTCAAATTTGCATTGGCTTATTCTTCCAATTAACAAATCAGTTTTCAATGGCACATTATTTCTCATTTCAGGTCCCTGAAGTAATTGTTTCTTTGGAACATGAGGTTCTAACAGTAGGTGAAAGACTAACCTTGACTAAATGAAAGTCAGAGATACAAACAAGCTTGGGGAAGAAAAAAGCAGGAAAGACAGAAATGAAAAAGAGAGAGAAAGAAAGAAGGAGAGCGGGGGGGAGGGAGGGAGGGAGGGAGGGAGAGAGAGAGCACTTACTCTTTTCTCACAGTGGCCAGTTTGTAGCAACAGATACATTTTTATAAAATGGTCCTATCAGTTTCCAAGTTTTTGTATAATATCTTACAGTTCAAACATTCACACCTTCCCTCCTACAATATGTCTGCGAATTCATGTAAGTGACCACCAATGTCTTTCCCGTTTGACACTTTTCTGGTTTCTAAAAGCAAAAGCATACTCAGAATTAATGCTATCAAATTCAATATCACGTTTCCTTGAAAATGTCATTTTCAAGGTACTTGAGAATTTCTCTTGATGATGCTTCTAAGCATCCTTTATCTTTGTAAGATGTTGGCAAGAACTAGTGCTGGGTTTGGAGGAATGCACCTCCCTATTACTCTGCAGCCTTCCTATTAGCTAGGAAATTGTTTGAAGATGCTATTTGCTTATAGTGCATTCTGTTGTATTTAACTGAAGCACATAAAATCAAGGCAGCTGAAGTCTGCTTGAAAAATTGCAAAAAAAAGATAGGATAATCACACAGGGATCTCTGACATTTTATGGCTATAACAATTCCCATGCATATTTAAACCCATGTGTTCTTTTTTTTAAAAAAAATGTATTTTTTTTTTCAAAACTTTGAATGACAGCAGTAAAAACTGCAGTAGAGATGATGAAACCTATCACTCTAGGTAAAGGTATAGAAGTGTTTGGAAAGATATGGGAAAACCCAAATAAGTTCCCACAGTGTCTCGATGGCTCTCTTGTGAACAAAGGTAAGGTGAAAATAAACTGAGTGATAAATAGTTAAAAACCCCAGAATACATTTTCAGTACATTACTCTAAACAGCCTTGCTTTCAAATAAATATTTAAATGACATTTACGAGAAGCTACACATTTTTCTTCTCATTGGTTTCATCTGAGCATAGATTTCTCTCAATAAAGACACATTCCTCTTCCATCTTGAGCTTTCATTTGCTCTGGCTGTTGTATTCAACTTTTAGCTTAATATTTTACCTGTACCATTTGAGTTTATGTGCCTTATATTGCTAGAAATTCTAAAAATACATTCCTGACTGCCTCCTCTTCTTCTGCCAATGAATAGGCTTGTATATCTACAAGGACTTTTCATACTTTTCCAAACACATCCTCAGCCTCATTTCATTATTTTCCTCCAACAATCAGTATATATTTCATCACTTATGAGGAGAAATGAAGAATTGTGTACAAAGTTTAAGTCATGGTCTGTTACCATTTTACTGATTCCTAATATTCAAGGGAGTTAATCACAAAGTAACTTTGATTTCAATGCCCTTGTTAGAAACACTTAAAGTCTCAGAGAGGAGGGGCAAAATTGAGCTAACTAGTTCGTTGTTTGACTTGGTGAACATTTAATTGGAAAAACATATATAATAAATCAAAGCAGGAATAAGAGAATTAATCCTGTACCCATTATCAGCTTTTACTTGAAGTGAGAATCAGCCTGGAAAAAAATAAGTTCTTCATTTGACCAAAAACATAAATATTATGAGAAACCAAACCACTGTCAGTATGTGTATAGGACAAAAAAATCTATATACAGGGAAAAAAATTAACACGTCTTGGATAATCATAATGCTCATGATAAAGCAATCATCCAGCAAAATACAGAGCTGCGTAGGCCTTAAATTAATAAAATAGGTATTTAAGCAATGCCGCTATCTAATACCTACCACTTTGCCTGGATTTCCTATCTGATTTTTCCAGTGCAAACATCTTCACTGTTTCTTATATGAATTCTGGCAGGAGAAATTGAATTAAAAGTCAATATATTTTCCATACCTTTCGATTTATACAGGTAGCTATACTTCCCAACATGTATTTTAAAGGAAACTAAACCAGACACTCAAAGGGTTGCCTGGTTTGAAGACAATTGCAGATGACATCTTGATTATTGGAAAAAGGAGCAAATGATCCAGAAGCAGAAAAAGACCATAATCACGATACCCAGTTTTTCCACTCAGCACTGCAGAGAGATCATCAAATTAAACCTGGAGAAAATGAAATTCAGACAATGATAAGGGGCATACATAGGATGTGTCTTGTCAGCTGAAGGACAGAAACCCGATCTTGGCAAAGTAGACGCTGTTCAGAACATGCCATCAACAAACGATAGACCAGGAAGCAACGTTTTGTGGGATTAATAAACTTCCTGGCTAAATTCTCCCAACATTTGCCAACTGAAGCACAGCCATTAAATTAGTGAAGACCAAACAAAATCATTTGAAAAATTGAAGTGATTCATCATTGATAATCCTGTCCTAAAATATTGCAATCTGGGGAGCAGCCTACTTTACAATGTAAAGGATCTCAAAAGCAAGCAGATGTAACTCTTTCATATCAGCAGCCTGTTAAAGGGTATGTATGGCTAAAGAAAGAGGGTGCTATGGCTCAGCAGTTAAAGACATTGAACTTGTGCTGACAGCCCAGGTTCAAGTCCTGAGCTCCATGTGACAGGGTGAGCTCCTGTTCTTGCCCCAGCTCCTGCCCACCTAGCAGTTCGAAAGCATGCAAATAAAAGTAGATAAATAGGTACTACTTCAGTGGGAAGGTAATAGCATTCTGTGTGCTTTTGGTATATAGCTTTGCTGGCCACATGACCACAGAAAATATATTCAGACAACACTGTCTCCTTTGACCCAGAAATGGAGATGAGCATCATGCCCTCAAGTCAAGGAAATCTTTAACTCTTTATGGCTACAGAAAAATTGCTTTATTTGTAGTAGAAGATTTTTGTCAGTATTCTTCTAGACATCAAGTGATAATGCTTTCTGATTGCAAATCTTTAGCAAGAGTTATAATGGAATTACTCCTTATTACACCTAAATACTTAACACACCTGCCCTCATGCACACAGAATATCAAATGGAAATCAGATAGCCAAGGAGAAAACTCTAGAACTGGCAGATGTCCTGGGTCTTCCCTGGGTCACTGCTGGGATGCCAAGTGAGTCAATCTCACAACTTAAATCAAGAATATATAGAGACTGCACAATAGAAGATATACCTTCTAGTGACAAAGCATATGATGTCATGAAATCCAGGTGTCTTTGGGAGAAAATTTTTATTTTCAAAATTATTTTTTATATTGAGGGCAACATTTGTATTTTCAGCCAATTAACAGTTTCCTGTGAAGGCTTCAGAATCACCCTGAGAGAAGCAGACAGTTAAAGGCATATATAGAAAAGCTTGTTATGCACCAGACACAGTCACCTTCAGTGAGATGGGCATCTATATAAATTTGATCAAATAAATAAAATGTTGGAGACCTGCCATTCTTGCAGTGGATTTCAACAGAATGAAATTGTATTGTCATAGAGAAGACAGGCATAGAATGATTTAAAAGAAAACTATACATTACTATTCCAGTTTCGTCAAAATCAGTAATCCACAAGAACTGGAGAAGGGACACAAAAACAAAAGATAGACTTTGTAAGAGGGAGATACCTCAAATAGTGATAATAGAATAAGTATCATTCATTCACATTGGTTTTGCAGTGGGATTTTCTTCAGGTTAACCCCCACAACCCCACCCCACCGTCCACCATATCCATAAAGGCAGTATCTAACCTTGATTTGTCTCTCCTGGCACACAAAAATGTCCCCTCACAACAGTTCCAAACAAATCCAGGGCTAGCTCCAATGATTATAGAAGCACTTAGACAAGAGATTGTACATTATCACTGGGGAAAAAACTGAGTATTACTATTCAGTATTATTAGCCAGAGATGTGAAAACATTAGAGAAGGCTTTCTCTGTGTGGATCTAGGCTGTAGATAAACACTCACATAGAGATATATGTCCAACTGGAATTGTGACAAAAGCAATAACTTCCAGATCTTATGAGGTGAGCATTCCTGAAGGCGTGTTTGCTGACTTAATCACAGACATCTGCTCTCTTGCAAGCAGAAAGGAGAGATACCAATCACAGCAATTGCTAGCATATGTAACACCTGAGGCTGACTCACAAGGAGTGGAAGAAAGCCAAGGTTTTAATCAACTTGAAAAAAGATCAAGATGTAAAGCTGTCCAAGTGTGGACTTCTTTTAAAGAAACCAACATATCTTAAGAGCTTTATAACTGATTCCATTATAGTGATGTGATCTTATATCTGTGATCTCTGATCTTAGGCAGGAGAACATCTGAAGATGTTAAGGATTTTAAAATAAATTACAGGAACATCCACAACTTGGTCATTAAGCAAAGCAGTCACTAAGTGAAATCGCAACTGTATGATCTTACTAGTTTTTCTTTGCTTTACAAATCTGCAAAGGTCATAAATACAAGGATTGATTGCAAAATAACTTTTTTATCATTGTCCTAACTATGAACAATCACTAAATGAGGAATTTGCTAAATATAGATTATATGTATTTATTAGAAACAATTATTGTTTCAATTTCAAAAAACTTATCAGAAAAAAAATAGAAAAATGTATTGTGACTAGTGGATTAAATGGATGAAAATATAATCTAAAAAAGAAAGAATCCTGATGTAGTGTTGTTTGACAAGAATCACAAAACAAACTCTGAATTAAATTGTTTGAATGTTCTGTTAGAGTTTGCAAATGCATTGTGTTGATTAAACTCTTTGAGAAATCTATTGTTCCACCTAGGCCTGGGAAGAGAGGAGCTGGCTTTAACTGTGATGTCGCAATTATAATCTCTGTTTATGAATTTCCATATATTTTTAAAAAGCAAGAACAATTCTTTTCAAAATCATTATCAGGTGATAGTGATGCTCCCCCAAGGATGCAAAACATTTAACGATCTGATTATCCAAGATTCCCTCTGACAATAAGATTTTCATGATCACAAATTCCCCAAGGAAGAGAAAAAGGCCTACCTAGAAATGCTGAGGCACTAGCTAACAAGGAAATATTAAATTCAGTACTATAAGTATTAAATTCCCCTCCAAGATTTAACTCAAATTTTATTTTGTCTCTTCATTTAATACTCCCTTACAGAGGACCTCTTTCCTAATTCAGAATAGAATAGAATAGAATAGAATAGAATAGAATAGAATAGAATAGAATAGAATAGAATAGAATAGAATAGAATAGAATAGAATAGAATAGAATAGAATTTTTTCCTGGGCCAAGCGTGATGGGACACACAAAGAATTTGTCTTGGTGCATATGCTCTCAGCGTACATAAAAGAAAAGATACGTTCATCAAGAATTCTAAGGTACAACACTTAATGATCGTTATAGGGTACAAATAAGCAATCAGGAAACAATTAATATCAATATAAATCGTAAGGATACAAGCAACAAAGTTACAGTCATACAGTCATAAGTGGAAGGAGATGGGTGATGGGAACGACGAGAAGATTAATAGTGCAGATTTAGTACATAGTTTGACAGTGTTGAGGGAATTATTTGTTTAGCAGAGTGATGGTGTTCGGGAAGAATATTCTCCTCTTCTCCAAATGAATTTGTTTCTTAATGAAAGTAAGTGTCCTTCTGCCGATAGGCCCTTACCATTATCACTCTTTTCCCCTTTTCTTTTGATTTACGGACATTTAAAATATTTTCTGCTCACCTCAGAGCATGTATTCTTGCCCCATTTTTATTTTATTTTTTTGTCCTTTTACCGATAGCCTTTAAGAGACTAAAATATTTCTGCTGCAAAATGCTTCTTTAACCTTTCCTTTCTATCGGTGGAGCCAGAAAGCGGGTGTGATTAATAATTGCTCAGTGACACTAAGACACACGAAGAACTGATCATCAAGCTGAGATAGTAGCAGATGTCATAAGCACTCAGCCATTACGTACAGCCAAGGGAAAAATGTAGCATCACATGGCAGCCTACCTGAACCAGAAGATACATTTACAATGAACTCTGAACATTATGAATTATCCCACTGATCAGAAAAGCCATTTAGGAATGGGAAGTTTAAGTTCTCCATCCTGATTTCAAAAATAATAGGTGGTTATTTTTCAAAAGCATGTGGATTTCAAAGGAACCATATAGTTTGGTTACCAAAGCAACCATCTGCTCTCTACTATTTGCCTGAAATTGATTCAAGGAGTTATAGTTCAGTTGATTCAAGGAGTTATAGTTCAGTGGGAAGTTAATATATATAACCATTGTTGGTCATTTTGAATGAACTAGAATTTTCTCCCATTAAAATTAGTGGGGAAGAAGCAATTTTGCCCTTCTGCAGGTCATAAATGTAAAAAGGAAAGTTTATCATGCATTTCTTGATTTAGAAAAGCATTGTGGTGACATAAATAGTCTTGAATTATGGTACATGTACACAATTATGGAGTTGTGGCTGAATGTGCTAAAAATGGTGTATTTTGGAACTAAACCAAATCATGAGAATAAGTGGGTCAACACTGAGCAGGAGTAAAAGAAGAATAGCAATAGCACTTACAATTATATACTGCTTCATAGTGCTTTTCAGCCTCTCTTAGTGGTTTACAGAGTCAGCATATTGCCCCCAACAATCTGGGTCCTCATTTTACTGACCTTGGAAAGATGGAAGGCTGAGTCAACCTTGAGCCGGTGAGAATCGAACTGCCAAACTGCTGGCAGTCTGTAATCAACAGAATTAGCCTGCAATACTGCATTCTAACCACTGCTCCATAAAAGTCATCCAACATCATATTATGTATGATGTTTAAAGTATTTGTGCATAAATTTATAACTAATGCGATAGCTGTGTTAGAAGGATGTTGTCCAGGGTTGAATGTATGTGAACTTTTGTATTTAGACAATGTTGTATTGTAGCATAATGTAAAAGTATTGTAGCATATTGTGATAGTAACAAATAAATGTGTTTTACAATGAATAGTTATATATTATACATAAATGTGAAAAAAGCTAGAACGAGTAGATGATGTTATACATTCTTTTCTACACTTTGTATATTGGTGCTTATGTCTATATAGAATAATACATGGGTGTCAAACTCGTGGCATCACATTGCCGTCAAGTGACGTTTTGCTGTGTTTTTCCCATTTGTGGAGCTGGGGTGAGGATGCTCTGCACAAGATGCATCTAGTCCACAGGCTGTCAGTTTGACGCCCCTGGAGTAATATGATTGTCAAACAGAAAACCAAATGCTTAGCTGAAAAACCTGCCATTTCTATGATTTCAGAGTATTATATAAAGATACATACTAGTGTTAATCAGAGTTGACTTAACGCTGAGCTCCATTCATCCATATTTTTCTATCCCCACTGAGTATTGTTTCTTTTCTGCATTCATGCACATGCTATGTTTCTTCACATCTGTCCTGCTTTCTTGCAGGTCTTCTTGTTTTCCGCAACGCTTACCTAGTTCTTGATCAAAGTTTATCACTGCATAATGCAACAAAGAATTTTGATATGTTTTTTTCCCCTCCAGTTTGTCATAGAGACAGATGGCGATTTGGATTCAGAGAGAGTGATTAACCCAAAGACACACAGCTGGCTTCTGTGCCTGAAGGAGGCCTAGAATGTGGATCCCCTCACTTCTAATCCAGCACCCTAACCGCTGCCTCATGTTAGTTTTTTCTGTGTGCCCATATATAGTACCCAGAAGTCACGTTCAGCATTCAAAAATGACAAAATGTAGCAAGGAAAGCTTCAGGCGAGGTTCTTTTTTTAATCTCCTTGTCTAGCGGCTTCATCTGGAGTGATTGGTGCTCGGAGAAAGAACAAGCTTCGCAAAGAGAAGGGTGAAGTGCATTCCCTGCCATCTGCAGATAAGCTGAAAAAGACAACCTGCCTCAATTACTGCAGGTCAGTATAGTCAGTGCAGGGCTAGATGGACAAGGCAAGTTCCTTGTTCTGACCAGAAAATGAAATTCCTAAATTTGAATGTTGCAGGTATATGAATGTCACAAATCCCTTGCAAATGAGACTCTATAAAATCATTCCTCATAAGTCTCTCATTGTATCTTCTATTTTGATTGTTTACCATTGTAAAGTCATTGAGTTTGCTCTTCAGGTAGAAAGTTTGTCCCGATACATCATTCCTAGTGAAACAAAAGACCAAGCACAGCAGAGATCCGTGTTGCTGGTGTATATTTTTATTGTAGCTTTAAAAACTAAGGTCCACTTCCATACTTTAACTGTCATTTCAGAGGAGCTACAAATAGTCCTTGATTTACAACAATTCATTTAGTGACTGTTCAAAGTTACAACAGCATTGTCAAAAGTGACTTATGACCATTTTTCACACTTACAACCATTGCTGCATCCCTACGGTCATGTGATCAAAATTCAGACACTTGGCAATTGACTCATATTTATGTCCTGGAGTCATGCCATCAACTTTTGTGACCTTCTGACAAACAAAGTCTGTACTGTAGACTGTGTTGTTTGTGTCACAGTATGGGTATAAGCATAATTATTTATTTATATTTTTGTCCTGTTTATGTAGTGTATATTGGAGGTGTATGCAACAAAATTTCATTTTAATGTATGCTGATTAGTGTACATTTAAAGTGACAATAAAGTTAGTCTAAGTCTAAAGTCCATGAGGAAGCCAGATACATTTAACAACCGTGTTACTAACATAAAAACTGTAGTAATTCATTGAACAACTAGGGCACGAAAATTTGTAAAGTGAGCAAAACTCACTTAACAAATGTTTCACTTAGCAACAGAAATTTTGGGCTCAATTGTGATCATAAGTTGAGGACTACCTGTAGTGTTTTGTTACTGTGTCTGGGTGTTGTTATTGCTGTTATCATATACATAACTCTAATAGAAATTACTACTCTTTAGTTTGGTTTGCCTTTCCCTAAATTTAGTATAGATTTGGGTGGGGGCGGGTTGGTTTCTGCTGAGTGTTATGTATTTAAACTTTAGGAGGGAAGTTTGGGCGGGAACAAGCACGTTGCTGATTGGCTGATGCCTCAGCCAAAATAGTATTTAAAGAGGGGTTTTTGCTGTTGGTCTTTTGCTGGGTCACAATAAACTAAAGAGCTGTTGTCACTCGTGTGGTCTCCTGCCTCGTTATTGCCCAAACTTAACAGTGAGGTTTTGCAAAATGTGAGATATTTATTGTTATGCAGACTGGCATTTGTGAAATTCTGCAACAGTAAGGATAGGAGGATGCAAACAGCAAATGTGTTAGTGGGAGTTACTGTTCCTTCTCTTGGGCAGGGGAATAAGCTAAGTCATCTATGCTTCCTTTCAGTTCTGTGAAAGGCAGATAACCATCCTTTTCTAAAACATTTTGTGATAAATATCAATCTTTTCAGCCTACTTAAGGAAACCACTTTTTTCCTTTTCTTCTATGGAAGGTCTACTCCCAATTTCCCTTAATTTCATCCTCATTACTTTCCAATCTGTTACCCAGAACAATTTCATTCTGTGGCAAATTTGTCATTAAATTGAAGGCTGAAGTGAGTGTTTAGAGTTAATTAAATAAATCCATAACAGACAACTTACCATGACGAAAATATTCCTCTCTTCTTTAGCTCCATCTTCTCACTTCAAGTAGGAATAATTTACTAAGACAGTTCATAAGTCACAAAATTCAGTTCATTTACTGTCAGAGGATGGATCAAATCAGCTGCCATTCAATGGCAATTCAACATCAAAAATAGAAGCAACATTTAAATCCAAAGATCTTTTTCATAGAATATACAATAGAAAGAGACTCAGAAAAGCTAACTCTGAAATATTTTGGACACAAAATGCAAAGGCAAGAATCATTGGGGAAGATGATGATGCTTGGAAAAAAAACATTACGAAGGCAATTAAAAATAAGAGGCTGGCAGAAGCTACGTGGCTAGATACTATCACCGGGGACACAAAAATGAGGCCACGAGAACTCAAAGAAGCCGTTATGGATAGACAATTCTGGTGAATTGGGTCCCCAAAACTCAGAAGTGCCTGAGCGACTAAAGAGCAATAAGAGCAAGGTGCTTTCCTTCCTGAAAACATGATGAAGTCCAAGCAACTTGGATGTCGAGCAGGTGCTGAGCAATCTCTATTTTGGGGGCTAATTAAGACTAACCAGAACATTTTTTTCTCAGGATGGGGAGGACACACTCATTTGCCGAAAATGGGGTTAAGGTTATGGTTTTGATTTATTAACGCTAATATAATTACCGTGCATGTAAGAGCTTTCCCCTTCCATTATATTAAAATGACAGTTAAACACATGATTTGGAGGCTAAGACTCTGGAACCTGGCAGTCCCACGTGACTCCAGACTGAAGGAAAATAGCAAGTGAAGTAAATTTGTAGCTTAGGTCAGGGGTCTCCAACCTTGGTCCCTTTAAGACTTGTGGACTTTTTTTTTTGTTTACATTTATATCCCGCCCTTCTCCAAAGACTCAGGGCGGCTTACAGTGTATAAGGCAATAGTCTCATTCTATTTGTATATTTTTACAAAGTCAACTTATTGCCCCCCCCCAACAATCTGGGTCCTCATTTTACCTACCTTATAAAGGATGGAAGGCTGAGTCAACCTTGGGCCGGGCTTGAACCTGCAGTAATTGCAGGCTACTGTGTTCTAATAACAGGCTCTAACAGCCTGAGCTATTCCGGCCCTTTGCTTTGCTGGCTCAGGGACTTTGGGAGTTGAAGTCCACAAGTCTTAAAGGGCCAAGGTTGGAGACCCCTGGCTTAGGTGGACCAGCGAGTAGCTATTTGTCATTTGGTAATAAAATTCTGAAGATAAAGATTAGGACTCGCAAGTCGACCTAAGCGGTGCCCCAGCTTTAAATAAATTGTCTTTTAACATGGATTGAATTAAAGGTCAAATAGGAATTAAGGTCTCAAAGACAGAGCTCCTTCCCCATCTCTGCTATAATTCAAACATTGCTTTTGGTTTAGCCTCCCTTACAGATTTTTCCTGCTGACCACGTGGATGGTTTCGTATCATTTTCTTGACAATGCTATGGTTGTGCCCTTTCTTTCTTCTTCTGGAATGTTTTTGAACTGCACAGTCTAACCTACAACTGCAAGATTTTTTGAGAGTCCTCCATCTAAATACCAACCAGATGCAACCTAGCTGGGCAAATTGACTCAGTAAGTTCCTTGAAATAAGGGCAAAGATAGTAAAATGATTTTCTTTTCATGACATGTGTATGGTTGTTCTTATATCTCGCACTTCTTTAACACTGACAGGGATTTCTATAAGAGTTGGTGGGAAAAGAAAAAGAGGTCTAGATAGTGGCTGCAACTGTGTGATCAAAGTCCTGCCATTTTGTAAGCACATGCAAGGAGTATACTACTATGAGAAATACAAGAGCTGAGAGGGAATATTTTCATGCTGTTAAAGCCACCGTTGCTTCAATGTAAATCAGAAGACACTCTGGGCATTGTTTTCTGCTATATTCTCTTGTACAAAAACTTCAAACCCTGGCATGTACACAAAAAACTAACTAGCAGTTTGGCATTTCTTGCCAGGCCAAAAGAAGGAAAGGAAAGGAAAGGAAAGGAAAGGAAAGGAAAGGAAAGGAAAGGAAAGGAAAGGAAAGGAAAGGAAAGGAAAGGAAAGGAAAGGAAAGGAAAGGAAAGGAAAGGAAATATAGCAGCAGCTACAAAAGATCTTGAATAATTTCCCAACAAACTCTGCAAACCTAATCTCCTGTTATCTGACTGATATCCATCATTACTGTTGAGGAATATAATTTCTTCTCCTTTTCCTTCTAGTATAATTGCTTCCCTTCCTGTTTCACAGAGGGGCTCTTGCAGGTGACTCTCTCCTTATTAAGCCTTCTGGATCCTATTTAAAATACAGCTGAAGGTGACACAAACCATTTGGATTATTTTCAGAAATCAGGATACCAGAAACATAGACTTCTTGTTATGAGTCTAGAACTCACAAGCACCATCAACCCTTTTGGTGCAAAATACTGTCAGTGAATTAGGGGACATTCCCTTGGCCCCATACCTAAATGTCTTTTCCCTTTCTTTTCAACATAAAAGAGAATAAATGACTGATCTTTCTCCAATCTCCACTTTCATCAATTTCTAATATTGGCATACAGCCAATATCTTAGTTTGGGCTTTATTATTAAATAGGAATCCTGATGACACAATGGTTAGCATGCAGTATTACAGGCTAACACTGCCCACACTCCGGAGTTCAATCCTGATGGGCTCAAGGTTGACTCGATCTTCCATCCTTCTTAGGTTTGTAAAATGAGGAGCCAGATTATTGGGTACAATATGCTGACATTGTAAACTGCTCAGAGTGCTGTAAAGCACTATTCAGAAGCATATAAGTCTATGTGCTATTGCTATTGCTAACTGTACCAGCTCCCTGACATCTGTCTAGAAAATGGGGACACTCATTCAAGTACTTACATACAAACAGCTCAGGATATCATGACATGAGATCAGTGAATCATCCTATTCACTATGGAATTGCACTGGGTAATGGAAATCTTCCAAGAGATGGAAACATTTGAACTGCACTTTTGGCAGTGGCAAATAAGCTCTCAATAAACTCTTCAGTGCCACAGGGTTGGCCAGAAAGAAGAAGAAAAAGCTGCAAACACTTCCAATAGATAGCTTTTGTCTTACAGATCCATTTTATCAGAAGATGGTATCTACTAATAAAGTGCATGTTGTGAAAAGGCTTGTATCTCTGTCCAACAAGCATGTCTGCAGCTTATGTTACTCGAGTTTTATCTTCTTTCCTTTTTTTTGTTCTGCTGAAGATACTTTGCTACTCAAAATATCAAGATTAAGCTTTGGCTAAATAATTAAATGAAAGAAAGATAACCTTGTTGGCCTTCTATAATCGTGATGTTGCCCATGAAAAAAAGATCTGCCTCACCAGTATGTGTTCCTACCACTTTCATTTCCACATCAGAATTCTAATACCGGCAAAATATCAATCTCAATGGTTAATGTGTGACTGAGAAAGGAATTCCCAAAGAATTCCCTTCCACTTCTGGAGCAGGACTTTACATAGAAAACCACAACCAAACTAAGTCATTTCCCCCAACATGTTCTTTTTATTTGAAGATTGTTTTATAACATTTTTTCCAAGCAGGAAACCCTATGCATTTCAGACAAATTTATGAACACCACGCTTAATGATCATGACGTTCATTTAGCAGCTGTGACATTAACAACCACAGTGAAAAAAAGTAATAAAATCACTTCTGGTCACATTGGACAACTTACGACTGCAATAATTTATTATTCCCAGTCCCAATTATGGTCATAAGTCGAAACTATCTGTACCTTAACTCCTATGTAACAATCAAGAGTTCAAAGCTCCACGGTTTTTGTGGGCCCTTTAAATAAACACAGGACCAATTATGTGGGCAATAGTTTTTTTTTGTTTTTGTTAGCCATTCATAAAATGCAATGAGTAGTAAAACTAGTCAAAATGAAATAGTAAGCCAACAAGTTATAGTATACCAATAGTATAAGTTGGCTGCTGTTAAAATTCACTGTGGACATGTTCTTTGTAACAGCAAAATTAAAGGGTAGAAGTCTAAAGGCTATGAAGATAGTCCTGTAGTCTTATCTTACTTGATGCCTTTAAGAAGTACAAGCCTTCAATTCCTGTAATTCCATGATGATCAGGAATGATGGGATCTCAAGGCAAGTAGAAGACATCGGTTGCAATATTATCTACATGGGGATGGGGCAGAATTGCAACATACCAACTGCATAGAGGCCACTGATTTTGAAGGATTGTCCACTATTTTTTTTTCTAGAAATTGTGGATAAAATTGGCAGTAAGTCCTAGTCTGAAAAAGCAGAGTTTGTGGACAAGGAAAAAAGAAAAATCAGATTTGCCTCACAGCTTTGTATGATGCAGGCTTCATTTGATATTTTTGCTTTAGCATTCCCATGAATGAACTTTCTGCTTGGTTTGGAATGGATGCGACTGTAATATTTCTTTGT
Organism: Ahaetulla prasina; assembly: GCF_028640845.1. Lineage (NCBI taxonomy): Eukaryota > Metazoa > Chordata > Lepidosauria > Squamata > Colubridae > Ahaetulla > Ahaetulla prasina. The sequence goes on from NC_080540.1 coordinate 88,149,289, forward strand.
TCTTCTTGTGTTCCCATTTTTTTCCTAAATAAGTTCCTTTTAACAGCTGGAGTTCTGTTTATATTATTTGAAAAGAGAATGTCTTATCAATCCTTGCTCATGTGGAAGACCATAAAACTGCACAGATGTGCTTCTAAGATTTTTCTCTTCCTGGACCTTAGACTGGAAGGAGTATGTATATCATCATTTTAGCCATTTTAGCCAAATGTAGACATATATAATTCACAGTTCGTAATGCCCCATCTCTCTTAATTTTTCATAGAGCTATCTGAAGCGAGAGGTTTTTCATAGAAGAGCTATGAGCTCCCCAGTTGAACATGCAAGAGTACAGGTAGTTCTCGACTTACAACCTCAATTGAGCCCAACATTTCTGTTGTTAAGTGAGACATTTGTTAATTTTATGACCTTTCTTGCCACAGTTGTTAAGTGAATCATTGCAGTTGATAAGTTAGTGACCTGGTTGTTAAGTGAATCTGGCTTCCCCATTGACTTTGCTTGTCAAAAAGTTGCAAAAGGTGATCACATGGCCTTGGGAAACAGCAACAGCCATAACTATAAGGGCTATAACCAGGGGTGAAATGCTCCCGGTTCAGACCAGATCGCCCGATCCGGTAGCAATGGCGGCAGGTGGTTCGGAGAACCAGCAGCAAAAATCCCTGCCCCACCCCAACCCCAGGTGAGCCACACAATCATCAGAGGTAGATTTTTTTTACTTTTAAAAGCATTTTTTCTTCGCCCGAAAAAATGCTTTTAAAAGTAAAAAAAAAGCCTCTGATGATCGCGCGGCTCACCTGGGATCATCAGAACCCTTTAAAAACATTTTTTCTACAAGCTCTTCAGCCAAAGAGGCTGTTAAAAATGCTTTTAAAAGGTTCTGGAGATTAGGCAACTCAGCTGGGATCGCCAGAACCCTTTAAAAGCTTTTTTTTTTTCCTTTGGCAATCCCAGCTGAGTTGCCTGATCATTACAGGCTTTTAAAAGCTTTTTTGGTTTTTTTTTCAATCTCTTCGGCCAAAGAGGTTGTAGAAAAAATGCTTTTAAAAGTTTTTTTTAAAAAAGTTGGCCATGCCCACCCAGTCACATTACACTCCCCCACCAAACCACGCCCACAGAACTGGTAGTAACAAATTTTACATTTCACCCCTGGCTATAACCCTCATAACCATAACCTTATAACCATAAAGGGGTGTGCATAAGAGCATCAGCATGCCTACCATCCCTGTCCTAAAGTTTCCTCTATTTGTATCTATTTTATGTATTCAATTACATGCTTATATACTTATATAAATTACCTAATACGTTCTTGATAAATAAATAAATAAAAATAAAATAAATAACAATGAACCAGTCGCCAAGCATTTGAATTTTCATCACATGATCATGGGAATGCTATAAAAGTTGTAACTGTGAAACAGGGTCATAAGTCACTTTTTTAGGTGCTGTTGTAACTTGGAACAGTCACTAAATGAATTGTTGTAAGTTGAGGACTACCTGTATATGAGGATCTTTAGCCTGCATTCTTATTTGCCAGTGAGATTAATTTCACATACTCTATCTTTTTCTATCCAAAATAGAGGAATTTATCAGTTACAGAGCCCTTTTTTAAGAAAAGACTATGGAAAAACAAATGGTGCCAATTGTAATGTTCTTTTATTTGCCAAGGTCTTACAACCTGTTATTGGTGATAGGCTTTTATTGCTCTGCCATGCTTTGCTGCTTTTCTGCTTATTTTAATGTTGTGTTGTTATGTGTTACAGTCCTGAGACCAGAAGAATTGGGGAGGTAGAAAAATTGTTCATTTTCTTTGGAAGGAGGAGCTGAAAACCAATTGCATTTCTGGAACACAAAGTCTATTTTTAAACCTGAAAATGAGTCTCTATGATTGAGAATAATGCTCATAACATTCATGTACCGAGAGCTTCCTGATTTCTGTTCCATTCCTAGAAGACCAATACTGCCATAAGGTTTCTTAAAGGGTACAAAGCCATCTCACTGTGCCTTTCCTGTTTCGGCTCCAGCATATAACCAACTTTACCCGGCCCAATCTCATACCCCCCCATCACCACCACCTCCTCCTTCGCTTGAGGTGGGGAGAAAAACGAGTAATTTCTACTCATCAGCAGCCATTCCAGTTAGGGTCATCAGCTGCCTTTTTGAACCATTGAAACTTAATCACAGCTAACAATTGTCCCTTTGTTGGAAGGCCTTCCTTGATGACACTAATAGCTATATTCACAGAAAATCTTTACCTTTCTGTACAGAGAGTGGTAAGGACGGCAGGAAAGATTATTGGACGTTCACTTTGTTCTATCCAGGACATGGCATATAATGGCATTGGTTAACCAGAATACACAGTACTGTCAGGGATGCTACGCATGACCGGTTTTCTTCATTACCTTCTGGAAGGAAGCTTCGCAGTATCCAAAGCAGAACAACTAGATTCTCTAATAGCTTTATACCTGTGATGAAATCCAAATTTTTTTACTACCGGTTCTGTGGGCGTGGCTTGGTGGGTGTGGTGTGGCTTGGTGGGCGTGGCTTGGTGGGCATGGCAGGGGAAGGATATCGCAAAATCTCCATTCCCCCCCCACACTCCTGGGGAAAGGATATTGCAAAATCTCCATTCCCACCCCATTCTGGGGCCAGCCAGAGGTGGTATTTGCCGGTTCTCCGAACTGCTCAAAATTTCTGCTACTGGTTCTCCAGAACCTTTCAGAACCTGCTGGATTTCACTCCTGCTTTATACAACATAATATTAACCTTGTTAACTCTCAAGACTCTTTGTTCCACTATGTATTCTGTATGAACTATGATTAATATATCATCATCATCATTTTAGCCATTGTCTATTCACTGCAGAAAGAAAGCCTCTTCCGCAAGTTTCCAACCTATACGATCCTGAGCTTTCTTTCACCAATTGGGCCTGCAAAACTTGCTGATGTCATTGATCCATCTTGTTTTAGGTCTCTTTTGTGGGTGCTTTTCATCAAGTGGGATCCATTCCATGAATGTTTTAGACATTTGTCTAGACTGTAACATATTTCATGCCACAGCAGATGGCAGCACCTAATTAATCTTAATTGATCTGTAAAAAAGGCTAAGTGGGGTCAGGTCTGGTTAATACTTGGACTGGAGGCCAAAGGAAATCCCAGACTGAAGTCTAAAGCATGGAAAACTACATCAACATTACTGCCGAGTATCTGAGCTTTGAGAAGAGAGATGCATCACTGAATTTTTTTTACCCACCTACCTTGGGCATATGATATAAGCAGAAGAGGGCTAGAAAAAGCACATCTTTGATGTGGTGAGGGAACGCAACAGAAAAGTTAATGGAACGGGTCAAAGAGATGACTGAAATGACTTGAACGTGCTACAAATTATTACTAAAACCTGGTCAAGATGGCAAGCTTTGTTCACCATCTTTGGCAAACAAAGCTCTTTGTTCATAGAGTCCTCAGAAAGCAAACCCAATCTGATGTCACCAAATTATATCAAATGCCAGCTCTTGTTACCCTATTCCCAATCTAAGCATATTTCCAAATTCTAAATATTTAAACATAAGGAAACAATGATATCTACTGTTCTAGTAGATAAAAAGACATAGATAGCCTGAAGTATCGATCACAATAAACTAACTAAATAAATAAATAAACTAAATAAATAAACTAAGGGGCGTGAATAAGCACACCAGCGTGCCTACCGTCCCTGTCCTACTGTCCCCATTTATTCGTATCCATTTCCTGTGTTCATATCTATGTTTATACTTATACCTGTTATCTCGTACATGTTTGACAAACTAAATAAATAAATAAAATAAAATAAACAATGCCTAAGTATTGACTTAGTATTAATACTTAGTATAGATTAAGTATTGAGGGACGTTGTGGCTCAGTGGCTAAGATGCTGAGCTTGTTGATCAAAAAGTCGGCAGTTCAGCAGTTCGAATCCCTAGTGGGGTGAGCTCCTGTTACTTGTCCCAGCTTCTGCCAACCTAGCAGTTTGAAAGCATGTAAAAAATGCAAGTAGAAAAATAGGGACCACTTTAGTGGGAAGGTAACAGCATTCCATGCGCCTTTGGTGTTTAGTCGTGCTGGACATATGATCACAGAGAAGTCTTCAGACAGTGCTGGCTCTTCGGCTTTGAAACGGAGATGAGCACCGCCCCCTAGAGTCAGGAACAACTAGCACATTTGTGTGAGGGGAACCTTTACCTTTACCTTTTAAGTATTTCTAAGTGTTCCTAAGAAAACTTAGGAGATGAATGAGAAGAATGTCATCATCATCATTTTAGCCATTGTCTATCCACTGCAGGATGAAGGACTTTTTCACATGTTTCCAATAAATACAGTCCTGAGCTTTTCTTTGCAATTGTGCCTGCAATACATGCTGATGTCGTTGAGCCTTCTTGTTTTAGGTCTCTTTCATGGACACTTTATATCAAGCAGGATCCATTCTATGACTGCCTTGGTCCACCTGCCATCAGTTCTTGCTATGTGACCGGCCCATTCTCATTTCAGTTTTTTTACTCTCTTGATAATATCGTATACGGTCATTGGTTTTTTAATCCATGTAAAGGTCTTTCTATCTTGTCTTGTAATGCCTAACATGTATCTTTCCATGGCTCTTTGCTCCACTCGAAGCTTTTGTATCAATTGTGAAGTTAGTGTCCATGTTTCACCAGCATATGTTAGAGCACACAGTACACACTGATCAAAAACTTTTCTCTTCCACATAGGGGGAGGTTGTTCTTGAAAATTATGCTTAATTTGCAAAAATATATTTTAGAATGGAAAATGTGGATTGATTATATTCAAAATAAGTATCAGATAAAAAAATATCTAATAGCATATGAGTAAATTTAGGAAATAATTTGTATTAGATATATTTCTGAAGGAGAGGGGAATTGAGAGTGTGACTAAGTGTGGAGAGACTAGAGATTATAATTTAGGAATTATTTTAGATTATGATTGTTAGTTTTGATACCCTGCATTTTGTTCTGGGAAGTCGGGGTGGGGGTGGGGGTGGGGGTGGGTGTGGGGGGTTTGAGGCTAGTGATGGAGTGATGGTTAATGTACAGGGATTATTGAAGATGTATAAATATAATTAATGTAGGGTCGGGTCTGCCCAGTTGCCATTTCAGAACGGTGGGGAGGGAAAAAAGAGAGAGTAGGAGGTAGGAAAGAGGAGAAGAGGAAGGAAGAGGGGTAGAAGAGGGAGAAGGAGTGGAGGGTGGAGGGAGGAGAGGAGGTAGATAAGAGAAGGAGAGGAAGGTTTGGAAAGTAAAAGAAGGTAGAAGAGGGAAGAGTGTTAAAAAGGGGGGTGGTGACTGGGCAGGCCCGACTAATTGTATATAACTGTACATTGGATGAATTATTTGATATGATTGTAAAAATAAAACTTTTTTATAAAAAAAAAAATTATGCTTAATTTGCCAGATGCCTGCCAACCACATTTAACATGCCATTCCATTTCTTTTATTGTATCATCTTCCACTGAGATCCGTTGGCCAAGGTATATATGTCTACTACATCTAGTTCTTCTCCAGATATAAAAAAATTCTTTCTTTGATGAATTTATTAAACGTAACTTGGCTCTTTTTCAGGTTCACTGTATTTTTAAGCCAAATGGTTCTCCTGCTTTGAGCAGCTCTTGTAGTTGTCTTTGTCGCTCTTCCGGGTCTTGTAAGAAAAGCTACAGAGAAGCCCTTCTCTGTGAGAAGAGAAGAATGTACTGAAAATGAAACTGTGTTCATATTAACCAATGAAAACAAACAGTAAAACAATGTGCTTCTTATAAAAGAAGCTGAAAAGCTAGAACTAATTCAGCAATTTAGGAGAAACTCCATCAAAGATCAAGGCATATCTCATGTTCTGAGTGGCCACTGTGCTCCTACCTACAAGTTACATTATTCACTATTTCTTTCTTTTCTTGTCTGTTGATTACGTCTTCAGGCCTTTGAATAAAACCCTCACTATATTGATGGATTGTTAAACCATTAAACTATATTGATGGATTGTTAAACCATTGTTACCAATTTCTTTGAAGCTCTGTTTCTTAACTAGCTTTCTAGACATATAGGACACATGTACCATCTCCAGGCACCTAACTGGACATATTTCTTTAGCTCTCCTATCAGTTACCAACTTCTATCATTGCCAATTCATAGAATATCATAGAATGACAGGGTTGCAATATTTTAAGTATTCTTTTCTAGCTCCAATCCTTATCAGTTGTATGGATATGGCTCTGCTTTCAAAAACCATCCATTTGAAAACAAAATTGGAAATAAAATAAGTATGATTTTATAAAGTAACGATTTACCAAAAATACAGCAAAATTGTCTGTATTTACTGATTGTTGCTAGTATATTTCAAAATTGATCAAGATTGAGGCTAGCATCCAAAGTTATTAGAGCTAAATCAAATTACAGATATGCCTCTCTGTTCTATTAAAATAAAACAGCTCATCTGTTTTACAGTAATTTGCTGAAATTACTTAAAATGTATTGAAGTGACAACAACGCAAATTCCTGTTAACATCCATAGATTAATTCTGTATTCCTCCATGGTCAGATGGGGGTGCTATAAACCAATTGTTATGGTTTTAATTGCATGTTTTAATTATAAAAACTGCAAGTGTTTTATCTCCGCTCTTTTAGACTTTGGAGTAGCTTCTAACAGTCTACAATTTCTGCAACTTATTGTCTATTAAGCTTTCCCATTAATTAAGTGGCATGCAGTTTTGCATGTTTAATACAGTGAAACACCCATTAAAGATTTTTTAAATTCTTTATTCAGAGCAAACTTTCTTTCAGACCCATCATTCCTCAAAGTAAACATCTCAGTTCCAGGCAATATTCAAGCCATGCTTCTAGACAACCCCATTAGTCAAGAACAGGTCTGATATAAACTTAATTTCATTCAGATTCAGGAATAATCTATCTTCCAGCAGCTCTGATCCTTAAAACATAAGTTTTGCTCTATCTTCACTTGATCCACACTTCAATACCATTGTCCAATGTTCCTTATGCACAGAAAAACAAAAAAGAACATTTTTCTTCCACTGGAGAACACACAAAAACAACACTCATCTTGATGGCCCTGTCTTTTTCCTGGTCCTTTAAATGTGGCAGACATTTTGTGAGTGTCTCTGTTTCCACTAAGCACAGTGTTGTGCTTTCCTACAGCCACTGTTTAATACCCCAACTTAACAAAATAATTATAGTGATATTAAATCAGTGATAGTGCACGATTTAAAAATGATGCAATACTGATTAAATTAATGGAACAGCAAAATGCCTTGGATATAGTATACTTGAATTTCAGTAAAGCATTTGATAAAGTAGACCACAACCTACTTGTTAGCAAGTTAGAAAAATGTGGGATAGATGGATCTGTAACTTGCTGACAAACTGCACTATATAGATCTACATCTACATGTAGGGAAGTAAGCAGTGGGGTATCCCAAGGTTCTGTCTTAGGCCCAGAACTCTTCAATATCTTCATAAGTAATTTCTATGATGGGCTAGAAAGGGAACTCATCAAATTTGTAGATGACACCAAACTGGCAGAAATAGCCAACACTCCAGAAGATACGTTCAAGATCCAGATGGAGCTCAACAGGCTTGAACACTGGGTCCTAATTTGAGTTAGGATAGTATCATACCAATACTGGAACTGGAACATATTTGTTTCCCCTAGAGTGAAATTCACTAGGTGTTCATTACAAGCTATCTTCTAGCATGGTAAGAATAGAGAAGGAAAAAGTATACAGTAGTGAGAGTCAGATTTGATCTTAGTAATTCAAATTCCAAGCCCTTTGGGGGGGGGACTATTTGAATTGGACTCAGAAATTCAATTATGAGAAAAGTAAGTGCTTTACATTTAGTCAAGAAAAACCAAATACACAGGTATAGAATAAGTGGAACTAGGCTCAATAGCAGTAAATGTGAGAGGGATCTTGGAGTCCTAGTGGACAATCACTTAAATACGAGCCAGCAATAGGCTGCAGCTGCCAAAAAAGCTATTGCCATCCTAGGCTGTATTAACAGAGGAATAGAATCAAGACCAAGTGAAGTGTTAGTATCACTTTACAATGGTTTGTTAAAAGCACACTTAGAATACTGCATCCAGTTTTGGTCACTATATTATAAAAAAGATATTGAGACTCTGGAAAGAGTGCAGAGAAGAGCAATTTCTCTGCAGCTGTGTTCTCTTTGCAGATGATGTAAAACTATTCAACACCACTGACAATGCTGCTACTCTACAAAAGGACCTTGACTATGTGTCAAAATGGTCAAACAATTGACAACTCCAAATCTCAACCAACAAATGCTTTGTTTTACACATTGGCAAAAAAAATCAGAACACAAAATACAAGCTGGATGGATACGACCTAACAAATGACCCTCACTCTGTCAAAGACCTTGGAGTATTCATCTCAAATGATCTAAGTGCCAGAGCTCACTGTAACAGCATTGCTAAAAAAGAATTAAGACTTGTTAACCTAATCTTGCTTAGCTTCTTCTCTGGTAATATTGAACTGCAAACTAGGGCATACAAAACTTTTGCCAGACCAATTTTTGAATGCAGCTCATCTATCTGGAACCCACATTGCATATCGGACATTAATACAATCGAACGAGTCCAGAGATATTTCACAAAAAGAGTCCTCCACTCCTCTGCTCGCAACAAAATACCTCATGCCACCAGACTTGGAATTTTGGGCTTAGATAACTTAGAACTTTGCTGTCTTCGGTCTGACCTAAGCATAGTACATAAAATCATCTGTTACAATGTCCTACCAGCCAATAAATACTTCAGCTTCAACCAAAACAATACAAGAGCACACAATAGATACAAACCCATGGTAAACCGATCCAAACTAGACTGCAGAAAATCCGACTTCAGTAACAGAGTTGTCAATGCCTGGAATGCATTACTTGACTCTCTGGTTTCTTCCCCAAATCCCCAAAACTTTAAGCTTAGACTGCCTACTGTAGACCTTACCCCATTCTTAAGAGGCTGCAGCTGCCAAAAAAGCTATTGCCATCCTAGGCTGTATTAACAGAGGAATAGAATCAAGACCAAGTGAAGTGTTAGTATCACTTTATAATGCTTTGGTAAAAGCACAATTAGAATACTGCATCCAGTTTTGGTCACCATATTATAAAAAAGATATTGAGACTCTGGAAAGAGTGCAGAGAAGAGCAATTTCTCTGCAGCTGCGTTCTCTTTGCAGATGATGTAAAACTATTCAACACCACTGACAATGCTGCTACTCTACAAAAAGACCTCAACTATGTGTCAGAATGGTCAAACAATTGGCAACTCCAAATCTCAACCAACAAATTCTCTGTTTTACATATTGGCAAAAAAAAATCAGAACACAAAATATAAGCTGGATGGATACGACCTAACAAATGACCCTCACTCTGTCAAAGACCTTGGAGTATTCATCTCAAATGATCTAAGTGCCAGAGCTCACTGTAACAGCATTGCTAAAAAAGCATTAAGAGTTGTTAACTTAATCTTGCGTAGCTTCTTCTCTGGTAATATTGAACTGCAAACTAGGGCATACAAAACTTTTGCCAGACCAATTCTTGAATATAGCTCATCTATCTGGAACCCACATTGCATATCAGACATTAATACAATCGAAGGAGTCCAGAGATATTTCACAAGAAGAATCCTCCATTCCTCTGCTCGCAACAAAATACCTTATGCCACCAGACTTGGAATTTTGGGCTTAGATAACTTAGAACTTTGCCGTCTTCGGTCTGACCTAAGCATAGTACATAAAATCATCTGCTACAATGTCCTACCAGCCAATGAATACTTCAGCTTCAACCAAAACAATACAAGAGCACACAATAGATACAAACTCATGGTAAACCGATCCAAACTAGACTGCAGAAAATATGACTTCAGTAACAGAGTTGTCAACGTCTGGAATGCACTACCTGACTCTATGGTTTCTTCTCCAAATCCCCAAAACTTTAACCTTAGACTGTCTACTGTAGACCTCACCCCATTCCTAAGAGGTCTGTAAGGGGCATGCATAAGCGCACCAGCATGCCTACCGTCCCTGTCCTAATGTTTTCTTTTATTCGTATCCTTTTCATGTATTTATAATTATGTTTACACTTGTATATGTCATAAAATACATGGCTAAATAAATAAATAAATAAATAAAATGATGATTAGAGGGTGGAGGCATATGAAGAATGGCTGCAGGAATTGCTAGATAGTGAAAAGAAGAACTAGGGGTGACATGATAGCAATGTTGCAATATTTGTCAGGTTGCCACAAAAAACAGGGGGTCAATTTATTTTCCAAAGCACCAGAAGGCAGGACAAGAAGCAATGGATGGAAACTAATCAAGGAAAGAAGCAATCTATAGAAGTAAGAAAACATTTTCTGACAGTGGCATCAATTAACCAGTGGAACAGGTTGCCTTCAGAAGTTGTAGCTGCTCCATCACTGGAGGTTTTTAAGAAGATATTGGTATCTCTTATTAATTTCTTATCAAAGAAACAATGAAATTTTGTATACAGAACATGGACAACAGAACACAAAATTTCATTAGTTCTTTTTTTTGGGGGGGGGGCGTTCTTTTCCTTGATTCCTTGTTACACTAAAACCAAACAGCAGAATAATACAGCGTAAGAGTGTTTGTGTGACTGTTAAAATTGGGGGAGGGGTAATTCTAAATATTTTTTAAACAGCAAGATTAGAAAGAAATGAATAAACTACGTGCAAAAAAATACAGCTAATATCTCACTGAGGCGTGAGATAAACATTCTTGCATGGGTGAGCCAATTAGTATCAGTTATGCAATTTTAAAACGTATTTTCCTTAAGACAGAGGACATCTCTCCACAAGCTGACTATTTTCAGAAATAGAAGCTCTGGATGTTTTTGTAATGGAGTATTATCTGTGTTATATATCTTGATTTTAAAACCCCTACCGTGCCATTCACAGCTCTGTCAACTCCAAGTTCTGTGGTAAATTAATACTGGAGTTATTATATCCCAAAACACTATTGTTTTAACAAAGTGAAATTGCTATAAGAGTGTGTGTGTGTGTGTGTGTGTGTGTGTGTGTGTGTGTGTGTGTGTAAGAGAGTTTGTCATTTTGTATATTATGTATATCATAGGAATGTGACAAAATGGATTCTATAGTCACTTTGCCTGCAAGAGAAAGAGAGAGAAGAGTGTGTTATTGAATTCAATCTGGGTGGGTCAGGGTTTGGCAAAGTTGCCTCACTAATGTGAAAATGTTGGATCATCTTTTGAGTAATTTATACATGTTCAGGCACAGAAAAATGCTGACAATAGAAAAATTTAATTCACCCTGTGCTAACAATTTATTTCCAATGTGAAATGTATGCAGATTTAATCGTCAAAAAACCTTTGCTTTTTAGATAAGAACGTTCAAGCCAGGCAAAGCTTTGAATGGGTGCTTCAGTTCAATGAAGCTTTAATCAAATTGCCCCACTGAAATGGATTCAGGCTTTGAAGCATGCAATCAAATCAGGTGGCTTTCAAGGTCTTTGTAGCCTTTGAAAGCAAGTGGCAGATTCGATGACATTTCTGCTGTTCCCAGTGCACCACATTGCAATTTTATTTATTATCATTATATTATTTATTTAAATTTATGTTAGCCATCCACTCCCACAGACTCTTGAGTGTCTTACAAATACAAAAACAAATACAAATACAAATACAAAAACAATCAAAGCTGTTAAAAATATACAATCCCGCAGGCATAAAACATAAAACTATCTTAATAATAAATCAGTGAAGCCAAACAAAGGGTTTCACAAATACACCCATTTCACTTGCATATCTGAAGAAATCAGGGGTGAAAATAAATGGCGCTCAAGCTGTTAATGCTGGCAGGAGTACTAGCCTATATATTTTATCACGTCTTCAAATTCTATGTCTACCCAAACTCTTGGATAGATAGGCTATGGCCTTCATACATTTTCTAAACTATCAACTCTTCTCTACTTTGTGCTAATAGGATGATACACCGCAGTGTTAATCCGTCTTAAAGGGAAGCTTAACTTGGCTTTCAACCCTCTGAACTCCAAGATGACCAGACCAGTAGGCCATCTCAGGACAAATTCATATGCATTTCTGAACCAAATCTTGCTTTTCAGTACTGCAAAGAGGAAGGGTGTTTTCAGTTTCACCTATGTATGAAAAGGTGTCAAGCTAATATTTACATTTAACGTTTACAGATCTACTCTAGAGGATCATTTTTCAGTATTATGCCAAATAGAGGCCAAAAAAAACCCAGCACCTATAATGAAGTTGTGAATGTGACCAATCAGCATGCTTACAATACAGCAGTGGTGTTTACAGAAGTATAGGATATCAAAATTAAAAAAGCAAAAGCAAACTTCAATCCCAAAGTGGATGATCAAACTGGAGGCCAAGATAAAGAAATTTATTCTTTAAAAAACATAAAAGAGCAAAAACTGAAGAATGTAAGTAACAAGACAAGCCTAATAAAGATATATTGGCTGAGCACCAGAAAGAATGAAAAAACTTTGAAAATCATGAAGCAAAAAAAATAGCAGCAATAGGTGGGAAAATTGAGGCACGAATCATCCAATTTAAGCAAAACCATAATTTCAGGCAGACCAGAGGCAATTCTACCAAAGTATAAATGGCAATAAAAATTTTGAAAATGGAAAACCAAGCTAAAAGTAAATAATCCAGTTTTAGAAAGATCTATAGGACACTCACAAAGATTGTAATAAAAATGCTGGATGGATAAAATAATTTGAAAATAAATTTAATAAAAGTCAAATAAAAGAACTAATAATAGCACAGGAATAATTAAAAATTGAACAAAAATGATTAAATTCTGAACATTTCGAAATGATAGATTGCTTGGTATTTGGCTCAAATATTTGACCAGTTTACTAGTTTGGCTCATTATTACTAATGAGAATTTCTTTTATACAATACTTCATTTATTATATTATATAATATATTATATTATATTGGTTGCATATATATTATATATATTAAGTATTAACCAATACTTAAATGAAGTATTGTATAAAAGAAATTTCAGCAACTGCTAATAATTAGCAAAACTTATCTGATTCAAAAAGATCTAGTGAGAGAGACAACCCAGAAAACTATAGGTACTGTAGATAACATGCTTGCCCTTGAAGTTTAAATTGCTCATAAGCATAATAGCAGACTCTAGATATGTGATGACAAACTTATGGCACATTCGCCACAGGGTGGCATACGTAGCCATATCAGTGGGCACACAAACTCAACTCCGATGCACATGCGCACGCCGGCCAGCTGATTTTCGGGCCTTCTGGTCCCACTCGAAGTTGGCAAATGGGCCATTTCTGGCATCCAGAGGACTTCCAAGGGGTGGGGAAGGCCGTTTTTGCCCTCCCCAGACTCCTAAAGAGGCCCTGGAGACTGGGGACAACAAAAAACAGGCCTTCCGATCCCACCGGAACTTAACAAACAGGCCATTTTTTGGCCTCTGGAGGACCACTGGGGGGGGAAGGCCATCCCCCCCCTGACTTCTAGAAAGGCTCTAGAGCCAAGTGAAAGAGAAACATGGGCTCCACGTGCCAGGAGCGGGGTCGTGCCTCCCCACTCCCCCTCCTGTCATGCAATAGCAAAAAGGTTAGCCATCACTGCTCTAGATTATTTAGAAGAAGATAACATTCTTCCAGTAAAACAGAAAGGAAAGGGAACGAAAAGCAGAGGTACAAATGAATGAGTTTTAATTGATAAATTTGTTTTGGAGAATTGCAAAAGCCGAAAAAACTAATTTGCATACAGTCTGGTTTGATTATTAAAAAGTATTTGTTTCATTGTCGCATAGTTGGGTCATTCAATGTTTGGAAACAACTGGGGCTAAAGACGAAACTGAATGGTGAAAACACCATCAAAGTCATCAATACCTGGGCTTTATCCGTCATATGATACACTGCTGGAATTATTGGTCACAATCTGAACTAGATAGTTTGGACTGGAAAATAAAACAAAAATGTGATTGTTCATTATGCATTGCATCCTTGTAGTGATACTAATAGATTGCACTTAGGGATATATTAATTACAGGGACAGGGATTTATTTTAGGGTTGTGACTCTGAGCAGGGAGAATGGCTCCAACAGATCTCAGTAACAACTTGAATTCTCTGTCCAGAAGAATTCAGTGATAGGACGAGCTGAGATATATGCAGAACCTCAAACTCCCAGGCCTCAGGAAGAGATTGAGGAAAACACAATACCCATAGGGGTGAAAATGAGGGTTTTTTTTAAAAAAATGTGTATTTATAATATACAAATATTATATTTATTATTTGGGTACAATGATATATCCTTTACAGCAGGGATCCCCAACCTTGGCAACTTTAAGCCTGGTGGACTTCAACTCCTAGAATTCCCCAGCCAGTTTTGCTGGCTGGGGTATTCTGGGTGTTGAAGCCGTCCAGGCAATGGTGGGATTCAGCCAGTTTGCACCACTTCAGGAGAACCGGTTGTTAACTTTCTGAGCAGTTTGGAAAACTGGTTGTTAGAAGAAATCATTAGGGCAGAGAACCGGTTGTTAAATTACTTGAATCCCACCACTGCCTCCAGGTTTAAAGTTGCCAAGGTTGGAGACCCCTGCTTTAGAGATATATATCCCCTACTTTTGAGGTTTTATACATGTTTACCATATCTGGTAAAATGTCCATTGTGTTTCATGGCATTTCCAATATTTGCTAATGAATGATTTATCTATCCTGGTGATTATTGATAAGAGTCAACTACCATCTGTAAAATATAATATAATATAATGTAAAATATAATATAATTATAATATTATAATAATAATATCAATTTTATCTTGGCGTGAATTTAATAGATGTAGCCCATTATTTTTCTCATTATTGTGTTGTGTCCATTTCTTTAAAGTTTTGCATACATTTTATCCTGCAAGTTTATATTTGTACTGTTTCGGTGTCATTTCTGAGCAGGAATTTGTATACAAACAGATGGCATTCATTTTATAGAAGCATTTACAATTTTGTGGGGTTTTTTTTTTTCCTGAGGAATGTTCTTTTCTCATTCTTAAGATCAGATTTTACCCTCCCAGCAATTTCTAAATGTATCAGCCATGGTATACTTTCTTGTGTTCCTAATCAGGCAAGCAGGCAGTGAAAGAAAATTTACCTGATTGTAAATTACTTCTGCATAGGAACATTAGCTAAAAGCAAAAAGAGAAATTAATATTGCTCTGTGCTATTTCCTGCATTAATAAAATAGTAAATAAATGCACAAAGGATGTCTGATTCTGTCAACCCTTCAAGGCAGATCAGATTAAAAAAGCAATGCCATGTAAATCAGTATACTTTTATTCTAACAGCCACAATAACATTGTGGCTGTTAGAATAAAACAACAGCCTATGGAAATTCTCAGTCATCCAGGTCATAGTGGTCCCAAAGATACTTTTTCAACAAATAACTGGAGTTTGTTTTTCCTGGAAGATGTTTCACTTCTTGTTGGATTTGGGCAATAACGAGGCAGGAGACCAGGATAGTGACAACAGCTCTTTACTATATGGTGAACCCAGCAGCCAGTGCCCGGGAAAACCTCTCCTTATATACAGTTTAGCCGGTGGCTTCAACCAATCAGCAACGTGCTTTTTTCCCGCCAAAACTTTTAAAAATACATTACACTCCTTCCCTCCCAGAAAACATTTTACCAATATTTACATAAAATTTACATCTTATTTTTCGACGTAATCACGCAAGTAGACTGGGCGTCTCCTGACTCTTTCAGACCTGCGCAATTCATTCTCTGGGAGTGAGTCGAGCTGGCCGGAGGGACTGTTTGTTCCTCTCAGCTCCTCCTCTAGGCCATCCGGCCCTGGATTATTTGCAGAGTCTTCCCTGCTGTCTTCAGGATGAACCAGTTGGCGTCGCTGGACCTCCCGGCACTCAGATAAGTCCCGCGTTAGCCCCGGGTTTGAGTCAGCTGTGGATTCCAACATTGAATAGTCAGGGCATGTTTCGTCTGATTCTGTATTACCCGTTATGCGTTTTCTTATCTGGTCTATGTGGCGCTTCCATACCCGGCCATCCCCCAACTCTATTAGATATGACTTTGGTCCTGTTATTTCTAGGATTGTTCCTGCTAACCAGGTCGGGCCCTCGCTGTAGTTGTGTGCCCACACTAGGTCGCCTGTTGCCATCCCTCTTGTTTTACCGTGTGCCCCTTTGTAACCGTCTGGTGTGTAGTTTGGGTTTAAACGGTCTAGTGGGCACCTAAGCTTCCGACCCATTAATAGTTCGGCCGGGCTGCGGCCAGTTGTGACACAGGGGGTTCTGTGTTGGACTGCTAGGAATGTATCGATTTTTGTTTGCCAATCGCCTGGCTTGATTCTGGACAATGCTTCCTTTGCGCTCCGAACGAAACGTTCTGCAAGGCCGTTCGTCGCAGGGTGGAAAGGCGCCGAGAGGACATGCCGGATGCCCTCCTCTGCCAAGTACCCCTCAAACTGGGTTGCCGTGAATTGCGGGCCGTTATCGGAGACTAAAGTGTCGGGCAACCCATGGGTTACAAATAGGTGCCGTAGGACTGAGATCACGGCCTCGGCTGTCATGGATCTCATGAGAATGATTTCCAGCCATTTGGAGTAGGCATCGACTACTACCAGAAAGGTTTGGCCGTGGAAGGGGCCGGCAAAATCGATATGGATCCTAGACCAGGGGCCCTGGGGTTTCTCCCATTCCCGAATCGGGGCCGTTGGGGGTAGCGGTCTGGACTCCTGGCAGGCCTGGCATTTCCCTACCCTTTCAGCAATTTCCGAGTCCATTAAGGGCCACCACACATAGCTTCTTGCTAGACCCTTCATTCGCACGATCCCCGGGTGACCTTCGTGAAGGAGATCCAATACCTTTTTCCTCAATTTCTCCGGGATCACCACTCGATCCCCCCATAGCAGGCACCCCCCTTGAGCCGAGAGTTCCCCACGTTTTTTTACAAACTCTTTAAAACGCTCGCCCGGCGCAGCGGGCCAACCTCTTTGTACCCAACCAATTACAGTTCTTATTGTAATGTCCTTATACGAAGCCCGAGCCACCTCTTTGGATGTGACTGGGCCAGAGTCCAAAGAGTCAATTAGCAGCACTGATATCCCCGGAGTGGGGTCTTCGATAGTCTCTGGTAACGGGCATCTGCTCAGGGCGTCTGCATGCCCTAATTCCTTTCCTGGCCGGTGTAGTAATTTGTAAGAATACGCTGTCAGGAAGATAGTCCATCGGGTCAGTCTTGGCGAAAGTGCCACGGGCATTGGGCGGTCGCCTGCCAACAGACCTAGCAAAGGTCTATGGTCCGTGATGATTTCAAAATCACGACCAAATACATATTCATGGAATTTCTTTACTCCGGAGACTATAGCCAAGGCTTCCTTATCAAGCTGGCTATAATTCCTTTCAGTTGATGACATGGTTCGGGAATAATATGCAATAGGGGCTTCTGTGCCATTTGGTAACCTGTGGCTGAGCACAGCCCCCACCCCATAGGGAGATGCATCGCAGCTTAACACTAATGGCAGCGTGCCATTGTATTGGATAAGGAGGCTATCACTCGATAAGAGATTCTTTACCCCTTCGAATGCCCTAGCTTCCGCCTTTCCCCAAGACCATGCAGCCGTCTTTGCTAGTAATTTATGCAGCGGCTCGGCTACTGTTGCCTTATTCCTTAAGAATACCGCATAGAAGTTGACCAGACCTAAGAATGCCTGTAACTCCGTTTTGTTCTTTGGAACCGGGGCCTTCCTGATGGCCCGTACCTTGCTCTCAGTGGGGTGAATCCCTTCCCTGTCTATCCGGTAGCCCAGGAATTCCACAGACTCAACCCCGATCTGGCATTTGTTCAGTTTAACCGTGAGACCGGCAGACCGGAAAATGCCCAAAACTTTTCGCAGCCTTACCCCTAATTCCTCTAGATTCTCAGCGGATACCAGTACATCGTCAAAGTATGGTACCACCCCTGGTAGGCCCTGCAATAGCCGCTCCATTAGGTTCTGAAATAACCCTGGAGCCACACTAACCCCAAACTGTAACCGGGTACACTTGAAAGCCCCTCTGTGAGTCACAATTGTCTGCGCTTCGGCTGTGCTGCTATCTACGGGCAGCTGTTGATAGGCTTGGGCCAAGTCTAGTTTGGCAAAAACTTGCCCTTGCCCCATTGAGTGCAGTAAGTGCTGTACTACCGGGACGGGGTAAGCACTCTTTTGCAACGCTTTGTTAAGCGTTGCTTTGTAGTCAGCGCAAATCCGGACCGACCCGTCCGGTTTGACTGGGGTGACTATAGGGGTCTCCCACTTAGCATGGTCAACTGGCACTAGAATTCCCTGGTTTACTAGCTTGTCCAGTTCCCGGTCAATCCTGGGCTTTAGGGCGAACGGGACCCTCCTAGCCTTTAGACGGATAGGGGCAACTTGGGGGGTCTAAGTTAAAAGAAATAGGGGTCCCCGTGTACTTTCCCAGGCAGTCTCTGAAAACGTCCCCAAATTCTTTCGTTAGTGCGTCTTTGAGGTTGACTGTTGTGACCCAGGTTCCTGGACCCAGACTCCTGGACTCGGATGATTCAGAAAATGAGGGAGAAGACCTGGCAAGCCCTGCTTCTCTTGAGCCCTCTCCCTCCCTGGCACCCACTCAAAGGGAGGGGCCGGCAAGGCCTGATTCTCCCGGGCCTTCTTCTGATTTGGCAACGCCCCAAGAACAGTTTTGGAGGGACGCAAGATTACGAAGGCTTGATCGACGTGCGCAGCAGCGGAAGAGTTGGGACAAAGCCAAGTCATAATTGTCATGCAGTGACATCTGCAGAGACTATAAATAGGAGGCGGGACTTCCTGGTTTTTTGTCTCGGACAAAGCAATGAATTTGGCGCAAGCTAATTCATGGAGGGAAGAATATATTCGTGAGTAATTCTGGCCTTATCTATAATTTCCTCGTTATCTCCAGAAACTTGGCAGGCCCGTGGGTAGACGTGGCCAGGACATGTATCTATGTAAATAAAAGGGGAAAAAAAGGA
This sequence comes from Ahaetulla prasina, assembly GCF_028640845.1. Lineage (NCBI taxonomy): Eukaryota > Metazoa > Chordata > Lepidosauria > Squamata > Colubridae > Ahaetulla > Ahaetulla prasina. Next base: position 88,168,369 of record NC_080540.1, read on the forward strand.
AGGCCTCTGACGGACTCTTTGCTGGGAGTATTGGGGGAAGGGAAACAGAACATTGACTTCGTTTCTGAAGACTCCAGTCACTCCCATGCCCAATGCTCGGAACCAGTCCAGTCCCAACAAACTTGGCAGGGTCCCATCGACGATGGTGATGGGCAGAGTTTTCTTGTATTGTCCATACTCGACGTGGACGGACGTTACCCCTCAAACAGGGATGCGATTCCCTTGGTAGTCTTGTACCCTTAATTTCTGTGGTTGCAGTTTGCGCTTTGCGATGGCGGGTAGGGCTCTCACGAGATTGTCCCAGGACATGATCGTGATCGATGAGCCGGTGTCCACCTCCAATCGGCACGGCACCCCCTCAATCTTTGCCTTTGTAAAGATTTTTTTCTCTAGGCATGTTGATGCGTGACCCATTCTCACGACAGTTTGATTCAATTTCGCGCCTTTTTTAAACTGACCAATCACGGGCTGCTTCGCCGTTCCCGCGCTCTGGTTGGTCAGTTTGAATTTTTGGCGGGAAGGTTGGGGTGCTCGACAGACCTGTGCTAGGTGCCCCTTCCTTTCGCACCGCCGACAAGTCGCTTCCTTAAATTTGCATTGTTGTCGCTGGTGTCGCCCCCCACAACTCGCGCAGTCTCCGCAGTCTTCATTCTCCGGCCTCCCGGTGTGGAAGACTCCTTCCTCTTCCTCACCCTCCGATTCGGCCTGGACTTTTTCATTGTGGACCGGGGTTGATTTCGCACCAGCCGTTGGTGTGACTTGCTTTTGTAGGGTTTCCGCCGCTTGGGTAGACATCTCGTGAGCCCTGGCTTCGTCCAAGGCGTTTGCCAGCGTTAGGTTGCTTTTAGACAGCAGCCGCCTCCGCAAACGGATGTCCCTGACCCCGTGGATGAGTTGCTCCAGTAATGCCTCATCCAAGTCTCGGTACTCGCAATGCTTTGAGGCTTTCCTCAGGGCGGCCATGTATGCGCTGATGGACTCGCCCTCTTGCTGTCTGCGCTCCCCGAATTCGAACCGTTGCACATACTTGGATGGCATTGGTGCATAATGGGCTTTCAATAAAGTCTGCAGGGTTTGCCACGGTACCGACTGTACCGGCGTTGGCTCAGCCAGGGATTCTGCGGTGTCGAAAACATCTGGACCGCAGTGGCTCAGGAAATACGCTCGTTTCCTGTTGTCTGAAACTCCTTGAAGTTCGTTCGCCTCGAGGAAGCACTCGAAACGAGCCATGTATGACCCCCATTTTTCTTTAGCTGGGTCGAATGGCGCTGGCGGTGTGTAGCCGGACATCGCTGCTTTCCGCCCCTTGTTTGCTGGGTTCGCGTCTTCCTGGTGAGTTCAGCTCTTTTCCTGGCGCTCTTAGCCTCGAGATCCCACCTTCGTCGCCAGTGTTGGATTCGGGCAATAACGAGGCAGGAGACCAGGATAGTGACAACAGCTCTTTACTATATGGTGAACCCAGCAGCCAGTGCCCGGGAAAACCTCTCCTTATATACAGTTTAGCCGGTGGCTTCAACCAATCAGCAACGTGCTTTTTTCCCGCCAAAACTTTTAAAGATACATTACACTTCTCATCCAAGAAGCTTCTTAAGTTCTGACTGAATGGAGGAGGATCGAAGAATTTATATTCATTAGTACTGGTCATTAGTACTCTTTCTGAAAGTCGCTGAGGCTACTTGAAGGTTTATCTCCTGAAAGAACTGTGTTGTAAACCTAGTCCTTTCAGCATTTCCAAGAAGGTTGCACATCCATTTGCACTATTCAGATGTCCTTGAAGGCACAGATAAACCTTCAGATAAACCTTCAAGAAGCCTCAGCGATTCTCAGAAAGAATGCTAATGACCAGATGACTGCATGGAACATAAATCCTTCCATCCTCCATCATTTAATCAGAACTGAAGAAGCTTAGAACAAAATGTCTTCAAGGAATAACTAAGTCCAGTTGCCTTTTGAAAAAGCACCTTTGGAACAGCCACAATAACAGTCTTGCAAGTTTGAACCAGTGGTGGGTTGCTACTGGTTCGCACTGGTTTGCAAGGACCAGTAGCAGTAATTTGGGCTAGGTCATGGAATCAGTAGTGATCGCTAGCTGGCCACGCCCCCAAACCATTCCCCACTCACTGCCCCTGGCCACCTGACGCTCATTCACCCCACCCCCCATCCAGTCACTCCTCACTTCTACCCCATGGGTCCTTGCATGCAGCTTGTCTGCCTGAAGCACTGCGCTCCAACTGAGCAACCCTGATCTGCCTGCCAGGTAAGCCTGCAAGTTGCGGCCTACCTAGCTGCCCCTTCTCCCCACCACCACCACACTGAACTAGCCTGCCTCCCCTACTCCCTTCCCCATGGCCCGTAGCCCTGCCATGCTTCCCTGCCTTCCAGGTATCCCAGTGGCCAGCTTGCAAAGGCAGGCAAGAGGAAAACCACGTGGAAGGCAGGCAAGCATGTCAGGGCTGCAGGGAAGGGAGCTAGCAGCCTACTTCCTTCCCCACATGCTTGCCTGCCTTCCCCACTGCCTTCCTGGTGGCCCCCATGCCCACTTGCTTTCCAAGGTCGGTGTCCAGCCTAGCCAGTGGATGGGCAGGAAGCCCTTGGTGGAGACGCTGCCACTGCACTGCCCCAGGACATGTGCTGCAGCCCTGGGGCTGGGACATCTGCCTTCCCTCCAGAAGCACCACCGCGGAGGCCCTCTCAGCTACAGAGCAGTGGCTGCATCTCCACCAAGGGACGCCCACCATCAGCCTTACCAACACGCTGGCGCTGTTGGGCATGCCCAACCCTTGCCCCAAAGAGGTAGCAGTCCAATGAAAATAAGAGGCATACCTGGCATCCAGCTTTGCTGGCTGAGGAACTCTGGAGTTGAAGTCCATAAGTCTAAAAGTTGCCAAGCTTGGAGACCCCTCCCCTAGACCACTTTAGCAGCAAAGTGGTGGGTTTTGCTGGCATTTCAGGAGGAAAGGAAGAGAGGGAGGGAGAGAGGGAGGGAGAGAAAGAGAAAGAGAGAAAGAAAGAGGAAGAGAAAGAAAGAAAGAGGAAGAGAAAGAAAGAAAGAGGAAGGGAGAGACAAGGAAGGAAGGAAGAAAGGGAGGGAGGGAGGGAGGAAAGAGAAAGAAAGAAAGAGAGAGAGCGAGAAAGAGAGGAAGGAAGGAAGGAAGGAAGGAAGGAAGGAAGGAAGGAAGGAAGGAAGGAAGGAAGGAAGGAAAGAAAGGAAGAAGGAAGAAGAGGAAGGAAGGACCACAAACCTTGGCACTAGATGTGGCTTCAGAAGATGCTTTGAAACAGGGCAGCAATCTAGGGCTAGAAGGGACCTTGGAGGTTATCTAGTCCAACCCCTGCTCCAGCAGGAAACTTTATATCATCTGGATTATTTTGGTGCCTCTAACAGAGAGGAAAATTGCCAGATAGGAGAAGGAGTTTACTAGGACAAGGCTGCCATGCAGAGGAAGGTAGAGGTAGTCCTTGACTTAAGACCACAATGGAGCCCAAAATTTTGGTTGCTAAGCAAAAGCATTATTAAGTGCGTTTCACTACATTTTACTCAATCCATGTCCTCTCCTGGCTCTAATTGTCATGTGCAAGCTAGGGAAGAACATCTGAAGGTGTTTGTAATGTTCTAAATGTACAGAACTTATAGTTAAATATGTGGCAGAAAGTGGACTCTGGGTTTGTTTTTCCAAATGTAGTAAGTGAGGTTGAATGTGTATAGTTTTAGAAGAGGTGTGTGTGTGTGTGTGTGTGTGTACATACGCAAACAGTATATATAGTAGATAATGTGTGCCTATACACACTCTATACTATGTAATATGTATGTACGCATATGGCATATATACATAGGATTAAACAGTATATTTTGGATATAAAGTAGAAGTAAATGAATAGACAGGGAAATTGTATCTCACTGAAACCTTTGAGGCGAAGAAAGGCCAGGCACCCTAACCCTAATCCTAACCATTGACCTGAGTGACATCAAGTTGGCCTCGCCCACCCAGTCACATGAAACCAAGCCACGCAGTCACATGACCATCAGGCCACACCCACAAAATAAGCCACACCCATAGAACCGGTAGGAAAAAAATTTGGAATCCACCACTGGTTTGAATGTACCTTTCTCTCCCCCGCTCCTTCCCTCCCTTCTTGTGAACTAGGGAAAGGGTTGATCTGCTTCTCAAATTACTTGGACCCCTTTTATCTGACCATACAACCAATGGTGGTAGCTTTTTCTCCTTACTCCAAGGTTATTCCCTCTGAACTGTGCCTTGTGTCAACTCCTATTAACCCACAAAGTCTGTGACAGTTAGACGAAATAGAATCTAATGAAGAAGGAAATGGCAACCCATCCTTATATTCTGTCAAGAAAACCAAATGGACATTCTCAAGCAGAACAATGTCAACATGATGATATTAGAAGATAAGCCCCCCGGGTTGGAAAACAACCAACAAGTCATTGAGAAAGAGCAGAGGACGAGTTCAAGTAGTTCTGGTGTTTGTAATGTGGCAGGACTGTTGCTGAAATGTCATCCAGCTGCAGATGTATCCAAAGGCAAAAGGAAAGTTTGATGTTGCAAAGATATGACTTCCATTTCAACGTGGAATGTCAGAATCATAAACCAAGTCAAACTTGATGTTGTCACAGCAGAAATGTCAAGATTAAACATTGGCATCCTGAGGATCAACAAACTGAAATTGATTGGAATGGATTTTTTCGCATGACAGGAGCATCAGTTCTTTTACGGTGGACAAAATCATAGATATAGAAGAAATTGGAGTACCCACCATTTTAACAAGAATAGCAGTAACAGTGCTTAAATGCAACTCTAAAACAAGGTAGTATGGTTCAATTCAATCCAAAGCCTGCAAATCAGCATTATTGGTAATCCAAACCTATACATAAGAAGAAGTAAGCATTTAACTGTTCTTAAGGCAGGGGTCCCCAACCCCTGGTCTGTGGACTGGCAACTGGCTGAGGTCAGAAACCGTGCCACACAAACAAGCAAAGCCCTATCCATGGGATGCAACCAGTATGCAAAACCACCCTCCCTCCAGTCTGCGGAAAAACGTCTCTCCACAAAAACGGTCCCTGGTGCCCAAAAAGTTGGGGGCAGATATTTTATGGCATCTTGAAACATATTCCTAATGCAATACATACATAAACAGACAAACAAATAACTTCAATTCTAGATAATTATAGGATAAGCCAGTTTCGTCTAGTGATTGAGGGGCAGGCTAGAAACCAGGAGACTGTGAGTTCTCATTTGACTTCAAGCATGAATAAATGTATAAATATTACAATAATATTGTAAGCAACCCGGAGTTATCCTGAGGTACGATGGGCAGCCAAGGAATTTAATAAATAAAATAAAATAATAAAACTGGATGTGTTATTTTGGTTTCAACGTTTTTATTAGTTTACCAAAATATAAAATGCAAAGGAAAATAAAAATAAGGGGAAACTAGGCAAAGGAAAAGGGGAAGGTAAGAGAAAAAAAGGTAAAAGGTAAAAGGGGAAACAGAAAAAAAAAGTTTATTTTTATTTTATTTATTTATTTATTTTGTCACAACAATATATGTAGGTATCGTACAAAAAGATTATATAGTATATAAACACATATATGAGTAAATATAAGGAGGTATAAGCATATATTTAGGAAGAAGAAAAGAAAAACAATAGGAGAGGAACAGTAGGCACGTTTGTGCACTTATGCACGCCCCTTATGGTCCTCTTAGGAATGGGGTGAGGTCAATAGTAGAAAGTTTTTGGATAAAACTTTTAGGATTATGGGAAGAGACCACAGAGTCAGGTAAAGTATTCCAAGCACTGATGATTCTGTTACAGAAGTCATATTTTCTGCAATCTAGATTAAAGCGGTTGACATTAAGTTTAAATCTATTAGTTGCTCTAGTATTATTGCAATTAAAGCTGAAGTAGTCTTTAACAGGAAGGACATTACAATAGATGATTCTGTGAGTTAAACTTAGGTCTTGTCGAAGGTGACGGAGTTCCAAGTTTTCTAAGCCTAGGATTTCAAGTCTGGTGGGATAGTTATTGACTTCCAACTCTTTTTAGGACAGTAAAAGATAACATTACAGCCTCAACTTTTTACTCTTACACATTAATGTATACTAGCCATTTCTGTAAGAACAAATCTCATCAGCAAAACCAAAATCAACATTTCATTTTTTTCACTATAAGCACAAAATCCAGAAGCGACTTCCAGATAAAAAATGTAATTAAATATATTCTCTTCTTTGAATAAAGCAATCAATTTAATCATCTCTGCTTTTTCTTCCTTGCTGTGGAAATAACATACATTTCTGTTTGCATTTAATAGTCTTTATACTCTATCATCATTTCTATTAACAAAGTTCACTATATTCCTTCAGGTTCTTTAACCTTAAAGGGAAAAACACACTGTTTCATCCATTTTAAAACACTTAACTTTTCTTTACAAACATTTCTAAAATCAATAATTTCTAACATACATACTTTAAAATTCACTTTCAGTAATACTTTACAAGCTTAAAAAATTACTCAAATATATATAAAACCATTTTCAAATTAATTTTATAAACACAAACAAAGCATAAGCTGCATTAAAGTTTTCTTTAATTTATGTATATCAGTCCAATAAAAATCCGACACCAATTAGCTCATTAAATTTAAATCCCTCTAAGTTATCCTCATAGAATAATTTTTTTCTTCTTCTATACATCCATTTTAAGACTTTAAACTTTTTTTTTAAGTTAATACACCTTTTTTTAACCTCCTCTTAACATAGATACTTTCAAATACACTTTCAATAAAATTCTACAAGCTTTCAAAATTTCCTAAGAATTATATATAAAGAAAAAAAATGCATTTTCAAACTCAACTTTACACTAAACACACTTTACATTAAAACTGTCAAGACTGATAAAAGTCCATCCTAATTCCAATTAACTCATTAAGTTTAAGTCACTCCTTCCAAGCTTATCTTCATAGAATAAAATATTTTTCTTCTCCGGAATGTCTATCAAGTAATTATAAACCTCTCTTTTTCTTGAGGATTTCTCAACCTTGTTATTATCCATGAAGAAAAAGTCCCAAATCTGTCCTCTTGAACGTTGCAGATTTTCTTGGTACTCTTCTTTCAGTGGTGTTGGGAGGTTTATATTTAAACCACCATAATAAAGATTGGTGTCAGGTTTATATTCCAAAATTGCAATTGAGTCCTTTGCATTGTCAGCTACTTGTGAAATTGCCTCAGTGGTTTGGTAGCTTTCTACACATAATTGCTGGGTGGGTTATTCTGGATCAGTCACTCTCTATCAGCCCAACTCACCTCCCAGAGTTGTTGTGGAGAAAATCGGAGGAGGAAGATTAGGTATGTTTGCTGTCTTGAGTTAGTTACAAAAATAATAAAGGCAGGATAAAAAATGAGAAAATGGAATGTCAAACTGGAAGTAAAATAGCTATTGGAATATGGAAATTTTAGCCTTGATATTCAGTAATAAGAGAACTAATAGCATTTTGTCAACATGTTTATACCAACATGTTCCAATGGTCAAAAAAACAACTCTACGTATAACCATCACCAAACGAAGAACACAGATATCAAATTGATATATTCTGCAAGCAAAGTAGGAGAATCTCTATTCAGTCAGCAAAAATACAGCCTGGGGCTACTGCAACTCAGATCAAACTTCATTGTGAAAAAGAAAGTGCAGTGCTCCAGACAAACCAGGAAATGACACCAACCTGCTGCAAATTAATGATGTCAGACCAGAATGCGACAGTTCACAAGGACCAAGGACAAAATAGCAGAGTTCATTGATAACTTCTAAATTAAAATTTATGGCTTCAAGAATGTAACCTAAAAGATACATGAAGGTTGAGTTCAAACCTAAGGGCCTCTGGTGGCTCAGCAGACTAAGTCTGTCTGTTATTAACACAGCTGCTTGCAATTACTGCAGATTCAAGTCCCACCAGGCCCAAGGTTGACTCAGCCTTCCATCCTTTATAAGGTAGGTAAAATGAGGACCCAGATTGTTGGGGGCAATAAAAGTTGACTTTGTATATAATATACAATTGGATGAAGACTATTGCTTAACACAGTGTAAGCCGCCCTGAGTCTTCAGAGAAGGGCGGGATATAAATTCAAATTTAAAAAAAACCAACTCCATAAGTTATATCCCAAGATTTAAAAAAAAAAGAAAAGAAAAAGACTTCAGCACAAAACAGCAGAAATCAAAATCCTAGCACAAAATTCCTAGGTATTTTATCTGTCATGAAGTTAAAATTTCCCCTGTTGCAATCTCCTGGATTTTGTTCATGGTATTCTAAACTTTAATCACAGATTATGTGAAATAAATATGATTCTTCCCCCCTCCCCCCATTCTAAGGTTAGACTCCACTGGGAGCCTGTTCTTTATTGACTGAGCAAAGTGGGAGAGGGGAGGGGGATGGTGTTGGGCTGTAAAGTTTGATTCTGCATGTGACCTGGGTGAGGATGTGTACTGACAGTGTGGCATCAAAGGCTGATTTCCTTTGTTGGTATATAATACCTGTGTTTAACTCATAGAATCATCTATTGCAATGTCCTTCCTGTTAAAGACTACTTCAGCTTCAATCACAACAATACAAGAGCAAACAATAGATTTAAACTTAACGTTAACCACTCCAATCTTGATTGCAGAAAATATGACTTCTGTAACAGAGTTGTTGTTAATGCTTGGAACACACTACCTGACTCTGTGGTCTCTTCTCAAAATCCCCAAAGCTTTAACCAAAAACTGTCTACTATTGACCTCACCCCATTCCTAAGAGGTCTGTAAGGGGCGTGCATAAGAACACAAACGTGCCTACCGTTCCTGTCCTATTGTTTTCTTTCATTATATCCAATTAATATAGTTACTGCATGCTTATGGTTATATATGCTTATATATTATATAGTTACTTTCATGCTTATGCTTATATATACTTTTGTGACAAAATAAATAAATAAAATAAATAAATATGGATTGACAGTCTGACACAAAGGGTTAGCAGACTGGCCGCAGACACAATAACCCTGGATCGCCATAAGAACAAAACATTCAATAGCAAGTGACATAGAATCAGGCTGCTCACTGGAATCACTAATGGTAAAACTAAAGCTTAAATATTTTGGACATAAAAATGCAAAGGCAAGAATCCTTGAAGAAGACCTTGGTGCTTGGAAAAATCAAAGGCAATCAAAAAAGAGACTGGCAGAAGACAAGGTAGCTACATACTATCATTGGGGACAAAAGAATGAGTTCGCAAGAACTCAAAGAAGCAGTTAAGGGTGGACAATTCTGGTGTAATGATCTCTTTTGGATCCCAAAATTCAAAAGTGACTGAATGATTGAATGACAACAACAATAACAAAGTGCTTTTGTATCTGAAATCACGATGAAATCCAAGCAAAGCTGAGCCAGATGTTGAGCAATCTCTATTTTGGGGTTTAATTAAGACTAACCAGAACAGGCTTTCTCAGGATGGGGAGGGCACTCTCCCTTGCCGAAAACGAGGTTAAGGTTATGGTTTTGATTTGATTAATATTAATATAATTACTCACTGTGAATGTAATAGCCTTCTCCCTGCATCATATTAAAATGACAGTTAAATACATGATTGGAGTCTAAGACTTTGGCACCTGCCAGCCATGTGTGACCTAGCATTGACAGACAAAAAGCAATTGAAGTAAATTGTGTAGCTCATTAGGTGGACTGGCAAGCAGCTATTTTTCACATGATAATTAAATTCAGGGCTAAAACTTAGCCGTAGGATTTTCATTCTATTCAGTGAAAAAATGAAGCACCTGTAGGTATTTGTATATTTCCATTATATTTTCTAGGCAAATCTCCATTTGTACCTGTCATGTTATGTCAATTTTTTCTAAGCAGCTTTATACAAAATACACAAAAATAGTAAGAATAATAATGAATCAAGACAACGAATTACATGAGACAAAGGGAAAAAAGAGAATATAGTTAAATTTAGTTCATGACAACTCCATTCACTAAACTAGTAAAACTAATCCTCACTTACCAACCACTCATTCAACAAATGTTGGAAGTTACAGTGGCACTGAGAAAGGAGATTTATGACTGGTCCCCAAAATCATGTGATTAAGTTTCAAGCAGTTGGCCACTGGTGCGTTTATGATGACTACAGTATCCCACTGTCATGTGATCACTATTTGTGACCTTCACAGCTGGCTTCCAATAAGCAAAGTCAATGGGGAACTGGTGGCACCATTACTTTTAATGACCTGCAGTGATTTGTTTAATGACTGCAGTGGAACTGACATGATAAATCCGTGTGGTCATGTGATGTTTCACTTTAAGATCACATTGCCTAGCAATAGAGTTACCAATCCTAATTCTGGTAAGTGAGAACTACTTGTATATACCTTTCTATCTGTGAAAAACGTCCTTCCTGCCACACTCTCCTTCTCAAATATCTGCCACTGTACTCTGCTTTATACAGTATATTGCCTTCTGTTCTCTAAACTTCTCACTTCTTTCTTTCTGAATTCTTCAGGACTTTCTTATCTTCGGCTTCTCTTCAACTCATTTACTCTTCCATTATACCGTGTTTCTCCAACAGAAAGACCCTATCTTCAGTGGTGGGTTTCAAAAAAGTTTACTACCGGTTCTGTAGGTGTGGCTTGGTGGGCGTGGCAGGGGAAGGATACTGTAAAATCTCTATTCCCTCCCCACTCCAGGGGAAGGTTATTGCAAAATCCCCATTTCCTCCCAATCAGCTGGGACTTGGGAGGCAAAGAATAGATAGGGGCAGGGCCAGGCACAATTTTTACTACTGGTTTTCCAGAACTGGTCAGAACCTGCTGAAACCCACCTTTTCCTGTCTTATATTTTTTGAACCCTGAAATAAGGGCTTGGCCTTATTATCGAGGGGTCTTATTATTTTGGGGGTGCAGGAGGTGGCGAGCATGGCCACCTCATGACTGCTGTTGTGTTGCGCTGCTGTGGCAACACTCCCCGGTGTTCTTGGCACTCATCCGCCTCCCATCCATCCATCTATCCATCCCACCCTTTCGCCTGCAAACTCCCACCCTGCTCCTGCCTCTCTGCCGGGTGACTCCGGGCAGCCCCAGATGCCCAAAGACTGTCACCATTAGGTAAGAAGAGTGCAAGGCATGTGAGGTGTGTTGCTTGGCTTCCGGCTTCTTTTGCAACCGCAGTTGACTGCAAAAGTGGCCACACTTGCTGGAGGTGGTGGTCTGAGTGGCACCCATGAATCAGCTGTGAATGGCATCCTGAGCGGCTCAGTTGATCCAATTAAGGGGCTGAGAAGCCCTGAAGTGACCGGGGAAGGGAAGGGCTGCCTCCTGTGCTGGCCACGCTCACCCCATCACTAGGGTTTATTTTGGGGGGAGGGCGTAAATATATGCCCACCCCAGAAATCAGGCTTGGCCTTATTTTCGGGACATGTCCTATTTTCAGAGAAACATGGTATATTAGTTTTGTGATTCAAATAGAGGATTTTTTAAAATGAATCCTGAAACAGCTTGAATCTAATGTCTATGGATGATTTCACATGTCTAGTTCATTTGTTCCAAACTCCATTTTTGCTTCAAAAATCCAATATATAGAAAATATAACAGCAAGATTTTCTATTCATAACATTATTGTTATTATTACTCTAGCAATGTATCAGTGTATACCTAGGATTATATGAATTGCTTGTGTATTGTGTGCAGTATCTGTGTATGACTGTACATTACCATATTTTTCGGAGTATAAGATGCACCTTTTTTCCCAAAAAAAGAGGGTGAAAATCTGGGTGCGTCTTATACTCTGAACGTAACCCACCCAGCTTCTCAAATGGAGGTTTCAGAGGCTGAAAAAAGCATCAGAAATGGAGCTTCAGAAAAAAAGCCCCAAACAGAGCTTCAGAGGCTTTTTTTCTGAAGCTTTGTTTCAGAGCTTCAGAGGCTTACAGAGGCAGAAAAAAAAGCAAGGAACAGAGCTCACAACCAAGGAACCTGTTGCTAAAATTCACCTCTGAAAAGAGCTGATTGAGGGTATTCTGGGAAGCCAATCCACCAGCCAATCAGCTTTTTTCTTATTTTCCTCCCCAAAAACTAAGAAACGTCTTATACTCCGGCGGGCCTTATACTCCGAAAAATACAGTATGTAAATAATAATTCTAATTCTCATAATTTTACATAATTCTCATAATTTTACAGGATCCATCTAAAACCACCTTTACAAATCTCATTTATGTTTGCAAAATAATCCATAATCTTGAATCCATCATAATTTAATGGATTCTGTAATGTTTATATGAGAGCCATGTAAAACTGTCAAATGACAGATCACCTGCAACTATAAAAATAAGTCATGACAATCATGGATGAAATATGTTTTTGCCTCCAGGCCTAAAAATATGGATCTCAATACATGATCATTTTCTTTCTTTCTTTCTCTTTCTTCCTTCCTTCCTTCCTTCCTTCCTTCCTTCCTTCCTTCCTTCCTTCCTTCCTTTTTGCCTTTCTTCCTTTTCTTAATTCTCCCAAATGAAATCACTAGGAAATCACAGGTACATATATCTGCAGAAAATAATCCACGTCAATCCAACAGTTGCTCCAGATAAGTCTGATGAGAACATTGAGACTGTGAGACTCTAGTCTACATGGACCTCCACTTTCTATTCTTCCAGTTTTGTGCATCTGTGACAGGAAGAGCACCACATCAAATGACTTCATCTTTTTCTAGCTAACATTAAATAATTAAAGTAGAAAGGAACAAAAATGCTGTGGATTTCCAGGACTGAAATAGACTTTAGTAAGCTGCTGATCACTTAGATTTGTTCAAGCTGTACGATTCAAACATGCTTGTGTAATTTTTTTCTATTATTCCATCTAGAGATCATTTTTGCCTGAAATGGAAAAATGAACTGTGCTGAAAATAACAGGTGAAAGATGATGCAACCCTTTATCCCTTACTTCAGAGGTGTCAAACTCGTGGCGTCACAGCGGCATCATGTGACGTATTGGGACTTTTTTCCCCTTCACTAAGCCGGGCATGGATGTGGCCAGCGCATGACGCATTTGGCCCGCAGGCTGCAAGTTTGACAGCCCTGCCTTACTTAGTTTTTACCTGCAATTTTTAAGTTTTATCTGCCCTTTAGCTACCTATAAGATAGAAAGATAGAAAAACAGGAATGTTGAGAAAGCATTATGCCTCCGACATATGCTTTATTCATAGTCTCAATAGGCATTTCTGTCAGCTGATAGAGTAAGCTGCATGTCTTGTATATCTTCTTAGAGACATTTCTCACCAGCTAAGGTTGACCAGAAAGAACAGTGCAGCCCTTTGATTTGTAAATCCTTTATATCATACAAGACCGAATCATCTGTATAGATTGTGTTTTTAACATATCTTATACTTTGGTTTCCTAGATCAGGGGTCTCCAACCCTGGTCCCTTTAAGACTTATGGACTTCAACTCCCAGAGTCCCTCAGCCAGCAAAGCTGGCTGAGGAACTCTGGGAGTTGAAGTCCACAAGTCTTAAAGGGACCAAGGTTGGAGACCCCTGTCCTAGATACTAGAAACACACATAGAAATTAGAATGAACTGATATTCTCATGTTCAACCATGGGTTTTGTTTTGTTTTTTGTTTTTTTTAAATAAAATCACTGACACACTATATAGCTTTTTCCTTCATAAGTAGCGTGTTATGCTATTGTAAATCAATATTACATAAGTACAATAGAATCCCAAAGAGAAACGTCACTTAAAGGGTAATGCCTTTTCCAATGATTTACAATTCCACACAGTGTAATGTTTGCCTATTGTTCTATACTCACAATTTTAGCAGGGAGGATGTTCCTTAATTCATAAAATGTGGCCCTGAACTGTCACAGAGAATATGCCAGCAGTGTTTTGGAGAGTATATTATCTTCCTCTTGCAGAAAAAGGCTGAGAATGAAAGATAGTGATTTACCTAAGGCAGATGTGATATTTGAAAGAGATCTTCATTCTCCATGGCTTCCTCTCTTTACCTAATCACCACCAGCATACTAGGCACACTTACATTAAGCATTGTAGGCAGGTTCTCACAACACCACCCAATGAGCAGAGACAATATTAAAACTGTGAACTGCCCCAGACAGTTCATGGTAATCACTGTAACTGCATGAAGGCAATTTCAAGCAGCTCATTAAATGGCAATTGATTTTCTCAAGAACCATCATCTCTGGAATAAGGCTTGGCTGCCTGCAAATGGTTAGTTCAATCATGATTCTATTTACTGATGATACAAATTAATGCCTGAATTATTCAAATGAGCAATGTTTGAATTATCCAATTGAAGCAATCCTGTTTCCTCCTCCCATCTATTCTATTCTTAGCTGATAGAGTGAAATTTACCAGTAAAACAAAAGGTGTTTTTTTTCCCTCAGCCATGAGATGAATATTTGGTGATATTTCTAATATACCCAAGGAAACTTTTTTTCCCCGTTGGCACAACCGAAGATTTTGTTGACAAAGATCAAGAGGTCTCCAATATACACCATATACAAGTGCCCAATACAGAAAATAGATGTATTGTTTGATATAATTTAACAATGCATCATATTGAAATTGGATAATAAAAATAAAATGCAGATGCAGCACAGATGACACTTCTTTATGTTTTTGGGTGTTTCTTTAGAGTCTGTATGTATTTATTATTCTGCAAAGAGACTAGTTCAATATCTGTGTAATACATAGTTCAAGGGAGTTCTAGCAACATATAAATTTAATAAATTGTTGTCATTTGAATAACGGGGGGCTATTCCCTTTGGATGCATTAATCACCTACAAGGGTTTTATATTCATTTGTTGGTTTCTTTTTTTGTGGATCCTGGCGACTGCTTGGACAAATTCCTGCAGTTCTCTTGGCAAGATTTCACAATTGCTTTGCCATTGCCTATTTCCTAGGGCTCAGAATGTTTTCTGGCATGGTGCCTTAACCACTACACCAAACCAGCTCTCATTTTGATATAGAGATATACATGGTGAAATTGCTAATACTGAACTCTCTGCCTTTTTATTTTTTTTATCTTCCTCTCTCTGCTTTTGCTTGCTTTTTGTCCAATTTTGCCAGTTTAACCATTTCTGATCTTTGCTGATTAATAAATGAAGCTCAAGTTATATTTTTGCTAGCTCTACTGGGTCTGTTTTCAGGGATCAGCTGGGAGAGTCCTGATGCAAACCAAATTGGAAATCACCTAGAGTAATTTTCTACCACTGATTGCATTGTTAAAATAAAACTGAAATGCTATTGGCTTACATCCTTGCTGTAAACAAAGAAATGAGATTAAAAGTAAACCAACTGCAGGTAGAGAAAGTAGCCATCCTGAAAAAAAGAGAGAAAGGAGTAGATTATTCTCCCAACAGGATGAATTCAAAGAAAAGAAGATGTGGAAACCACTTGAACCAAATGAGGAGATTTACATTACAGAGTACTACAGGAGTCTCTCTATAATGTGTACAGAAAGACATTTGCAAAGCGGTTAATCAAAGAAAGCAATGAATTCAAAGGCACATTAGAAGACACAGACTAATTTTGGGAATAAATGAAGAGACATAAACAGGAACATCGGGTGGAGAGTGAATGGAATTACAAGTGATGAAATGATGTGGGGTGAAAGGAACATTGAGATATTCAAAATATCTGAGATATTTTGTATGGATTGATAGCATCCCATCAAAGAGAGAAATTGAAATGAGTGTGATCAGTGTTAGCATCCAGGAAAAAATTGATGAAAGGGAAGTCATAAGTGCAATTAAATTATTGAGAAAAACTTAAGGCTTCTGATATAGACATGCGGGAAATATTAAATAGAGATGTCCTGTGCTTATGGAGTGGCTGGATGAGTTATTTGACATGAGTGGAAGACTATATATGTCTCTCATGGTTGAAGAACGCCATCATTGTTCCTGTTTACAAAAGGAAAAGTAGCAGGAGTGAAGGCAAAAAGTATGGAGGTCAGGAAGGTTCATTTGTTGAGAAATCCTGGAAAGGCATTTGGCTGAATTCTGTTTGTTTGCCTCATTATTTTAGGGAACTGATATGGGCAAAGTATAATATTGCCTAATGCCAGAGATTGGGTGTGCAGGGTTTTTAGTTCCTCCCCCCCCCCTTTTTTTCTTTTCTTTTCAGCATACCACTAATAGAGCTATAAATGTAAGAAACAGTGAGGCATTTTTGATGATTCGAATAAAGCATATTACAAAGTGAATGGACTTGAATTATGGGATGGTTTGCATGCATTTGCTTTGACGTTTGAATGCTAAATACAATGAGATCAGCATGTGATAAAGCAGAGCATGTAAGTGGAATTTTCCTATTAAGTGGGAATAGAGAACTAGAGAAGTATATATGGTAAAACAAGTAGGAATCCGTTCAAAAATGAATAAATGTTGCATTCGTGTGAATTGAATACAAGAGCAACTGGTCAGTATGAAGTAAATATTTGGGCGGTTTCTTGGCATGTAGAAAAGATGAATGAAGATCTAATTGCAGAGCAAATATGTGAAAGAAGAGTGGATGTTCAAGAGGAAGGGGAAAGTCCTAAAGTGATTAAATGGACATGCTGATGTCCTCAAACAGACAGAAGTGAGAAAATTAAAGAACTAAAGGCAATTTATGATGTGGTCTATGGACATGGCAGAAGCAAAAATCATTTGAAAGGCAGGAGAGGGAGAGGGAGAGGGAGAGATCCCTATCTAAATAAGGACTCTGCGTATTTTGTGAAATTTGGATCAGCTACATTTTGAGAAACCATAAGTTATATTTCAATCCTTTGAATGACTTTGCTCATCTGTTCATGGAGGAAATTAACAAAACTATTTCTATAAAGCACCACGATCTAAAGTATTTAGTTGTTTGTAGTAACGTAACAGTGGCAAAGCTGGTTTAAAATATACAATTTAAAATATAACAAAATTAGTTAGGTCTGAAATCTGAAAGCTTATACTTGTATACTATTTAAATATATATGTTCACACACACACACACAAACATGTGTAATTAACTATGAAAAGTATGTGCTTAGTGTGAGGAGGATCCAAGGACTAGAAATAAGCATTTAATCCTTTTTTGACCTGTGATTCTCCTAACAAAGTTTTTCTCCTCATTCGTTCTCCAACAGCGTAAGGCAGCTTTTCTCAATGCATGAACTGCAACCCAAAGGGGAATCATGAGCAGTTGATAAATCATCACCAGAAAGTCCTTTCATCCACCTCTTTCTGAGCAGTTGATATAAAAATATGCCTGTCTGCAAAGCAACAACATTATTCCAGAGCCTTGTACAAAGTCTTAACATTTCTAAAGGTATGTAACGGGTGAAATCTAAAAATTTTCTTTACCAGTTCTGTGGGCGTGGCTTAATTGGTGGGTGTGGCTTGGTGGTCAGGTGACTGAATGGGCATGGCCAATAATAATAAATAATAAAAATAATAAAGTATACAAAACTTGGGAGGCACCAGTCTACCTTCTTTAAAAATAGAGGTCCCAGTCTACCAAGTGCCTTTTACTGAGAGGCCCTGGTCTACCAATTGCCTTTTACTGAGAGGCACCAGTCTAACTTCTTTAAAAATAGAGGCCCCAGTCTACCAAGTGCCATTTTTTGGCAGACACCGGTCTACCTTCTTTAAAATAGAGGCACTGTTCTACTAGCTGCCTACAGCGTTGATCAGCTGTAGTGCGGCCCTTTGAAGTGCTGCGGCAGTCATTTAAGGCCGTTTGCAGCTATATCACCACCAAGTGCTTCAGGGACAGAGAAGAGGAACAGGGAGGCGTGGGCATTGGGGGAGGGGCAGGGATTTTTGCTACCGGTTCTCCAAACTACCTGCCCCAATCGCTACCGGATCATGCAATCTGGTCCGAACCTGGAGCATTTCACCCCTGATATGTAAGTAATATCCTCATTAACATCATATTTACTTTCTGACATAGTCGTGAGTATTTCGCTTTACAGGAAGAAGGTTTTCAGAAATGAATTATCCATTTACAATATGAAGTGCTAAGAAGGCAGAATGAGATGAGAGAAAAATTGTGAGAGAAAATTAAACAGTACCTATTACCAAACGTTAGAATGAATCATGCAGTCATAAAAGTTTTTTTCTGTCAGTGTTCCATAAAGGCATGAAGGGGATTCATTCTTTGTAATTTTATTGCCAGCGGAAATTGAGGTATTATGGGATATGTTGTCTCGTTGGAAGACATTTTTACCATGTTTTTTCTAATGTAGAGATGGGTCAAATCAGTAATATGGTTAAAATAAAACATTGTTTTCTTGAAATGCTCAAAAATTTATACTGGGAAATAATCAGAAAACACTTTGCTGGGTTTCAGCCATTACAAAAGGCAAACTATGTTAGGGAGAGGAATGGATGCAAGAATCTTTCCCCAAATCTTCTATATCCAGTAATTGTGGAGAGGAGACATGAAGGAGAAACTGTATTCAGTTAAAATATTTACAAATTCTGGAGTTCTGCTTTATTTTGTCTTCAAAGATGCAGAAGGTAAGCATGTTCTCATGAACTTTCCTTTTAAATCATACAGAGTGCAGATGTATTTGGATTGGGAAATTAGGAGTAAGGTTTCCTTCCATTACTTGATCCTAACATACATTAGCATTGAACATATAGAAAGGGTTGTGGTACTTCTACAACAGGGCTGTCAAACTCCCAACCCACGACCTAGATGTGTCACGCACATGCCCAGTTTAGCAAAGCGGGGGAAAGTCCCAATATGTCATGTGATGATGCCGTGATTCTGTGAATTTGATACCCCTGCTCTACAAAAATTAAAACTTGCCTATCCATCAGTTACAAAATACTTCTGTTCTGCCCTGGGCATGCAAAAGGAAGAGAAAAGGGAAAAGGAAAAGAAAAGAAATATAAGAGATTTCCTGTAGAGTCTTGTTGATAGTGAGGAAAAGTGGGTAAAAAAGCAAGACAATATTACAGCAATATTGGCTAGATTGCCATGACATAGCAAGGACATTTCTGGTCATGCTTCATCTATTTAAAAAAGTAAAAATGCTTCTCATTTTTGTTTGTTTTTTCCTCACTGTCCCAATGCTCACATGCATGCCATAATATTTCAGCCCTAGGAAAACATTTCTCTCAGATAATTGATTCAAAGTTTACCATGATTTCCATGGTACAAAATGGATTCTTTTCTCTGGAGACTGGACACTCCAGCATATAAACATACTTGATCTGTTATTCAGTAGCTGCATGGTTTTTTCCCAGCTCACCTCCAATAAAATCATGAAATTCCTTGTGAGCTTCACCTTTCCTTATTGCATTGTTTACTGTTACGATTTCCAGCTTTCTATAAATACAATGGGACTAAGGCATATATGGGTTGCCTAAAGGGAAAAACTATAAAAAATGCTCTTGATATAAATCTTTCACCAGCACAGGACTTCTCAAAACATCTCTAAGCCTTCAGTAAGGTCAACTGATCACAATGAAAACACTCAGAATTAACATTGGAGCAAATATAAATGTGCCTTGTAAAAGACACATAAGTAATATTCCAAAGGCCAAATTTTAATTCCAGAGAAAATCTAGAAGTTTCAACCACAGTTTCATCCAATTTCCATATAGTCAGCATTATTTTGATCACAACCAATGTTACTGGATCCCCATTTTCAAAGAGATTAGCAAAATCCTAGGTCCTCTTTAGTAAAATGGTTCAATCTAGTATTTTTTCCCCTTTTAAATGTATCAGTTAAGGAACTCCTTTTAGTATCTAGGCCTTGTTCCAATGATTTATTTGGGGGTGGGGGGGTTCTGCAGATGTTGCTAATGAGAAAAGAAAAAAAACATGTCCTTAACACGCATGCAGAAAGACACAAGTGGTTCATTTAAAAATTAATCAGTTGCCTGGTTTATACAGACAAGGCATGCCTGCCAGCCAAAGGAAATCAAGTGAATGCCACAAATGGATTGCTGAAATAGGGCCAATTCTGTGGCTGGCAACTACTGAACCCCATTTTCTTTGGAGCCAGGTATTCTATTTCATAACCTAGTAAGGGATCCATGACCCTGCTTGATAGGAACAGCTTACTGGATGGAATGATATTCAGCTCATGGTGACTCAACCGCAGAAGTTAACACTACTATTTCTTCTGGCACTGCTTTCCTGAGAGCAACCAGAAAGACTTGACTATCGTTCTCATTGTTTGGAGATCTATCTTGATCTTAAAGGTGGTTTGTACTAACCCATCTGCAATAGTTTTCATGGAAACATGAGTAAGAAATACAACGTCTTCATTGCATGCTTCCACTTCAAGAACTTCACAAGCTAGTACATTTACGATATTGCTCATGAACATTAGCCCCATGTTTTCTTCTTATCCAAAATTAACTTCTTATTTCTTCCATCTGCATTACTTTTTTACTCTCTAAAATTAATCTGTACCCTCTTTCATGCTAATCTGCCCTTATGTTTCATCTGGGCATTATAAAACAAATTGCTTTTCTACTAAACTTGTAGAAGTTGGGAAGCTTCTGATTCTCAACTCCCTACTCTCCAAATCTGCTGGGAAAGAAAAGTCATTCCTTTGAAATGAATATTATTTGAAATGAATAAGGTAAATCTGCTCTAGCTAGAAACCTTTAGCTGGATCTGCCTCTAAGCATAAATGTTCAAAAGCAATAAAGCCAATGAAATTCTTTTGGGTAAATAGGCTACCAACATATTCTAAGTAGAGCTAATGTGATTACCCTAAGGTATTTTTGTAACTGATTGTCCAATTATGAGAGATTAAATTATATTATGCTAATCTCAGTTGCAAAAGTTTTTTCTGGCAATAGAAGCTGCAGGGTTTCCACTGCTCATGATTTAATCATAAATCTCACTGTGGAGAGGCTTTCAAAGTTCAAAATTTAAAATCATTAATATAACAAAGATAATTTCAGGGTATTCCTCTTGCAGATGTTGCTAATGAGAAAAGAAAAAAAACATGTCCTTAACACGCATGCAGAAAGACACAAGTGGTTCATTTAAAAATTAATCAGTTGCCTGGTTTATACAGACAAGGCATGCCTGCCAGCCAAAAGAAATCAAGTGAATGCCACAAATGGATTGCTGAAATAGGGCCAATTCTGTGGTTGGCAACTACTGAACCCCATTTTCTTCGGAGCCAGGTCTTCTATTTCATAACCTAGTAAGGGATCCATGACCCTGCTTGATAGGAACAGCTTACTGGATGGAATGATATTCAGCTCATGGTGACTCAACCGCAGAAGTTAACACTACTATTTTTTCTGGCACTGCTTTCCTGAGAGCAACCAGAAAGACTTGACTATCGTTCTCATTGTTTGGAGATCTATCTTGATCTTAAAGGTGGTTTGTACTAACCCATCTGCAATACTTTTCATGGAAACATGAGTAAGAAATACAACGTCTTCATTGCATGCTTCCACTTCAAGAACTTCACAAGCTAGTACATTTACGATATTGCTCATGAACATTAGCCCCATGTTTTCTTCTTATCCAAAATTAACTTCTTATTTCTTCCATCTGCATTACTTTTTTACTCTCTAAAATTAATCTGTACCCTCTTTCATGCTAATCTGCCTTTATGTTTCATCTGGGCATTATAAAACAAATTGCTTTTCTACTAAACTTGTAGAAGTTGGGAAGCTTCTGATTCTCAACTCCCTACTCTCCAAATCTGCTGGGAAAGAAAAGTCATTCCTTTGAAATGAATATTATTTGAAATGAATAAGGTAAATCTGCTCTAGCTAGAAACCTTTAGCTGGATCTGCCTCTAAGCATAAGTGTTCAAAAGCAATAAAGCCAATGAAATTCTTTTGGGTAAATAGGCTACCAACATATTCTAAGTAGAGCTAATGTGATTACCCTAAGGTATTTTTGTAACTGATTGTCCAATTATGAGAGATTAAATTATATTATGCTAATCTCAGTTGCAAAAGTTTTTTCTGGCAATAGAAGCTGCAGGGTTTCCACTGCTCATGATTTAATCATAAATCTCACTGTGGAGAGGCTTTCAAAGTTCAAAATTTAAAATCATTAATATAACAAAGATAATTTCAGGGTATTCCTCTTGCAAATGTTGCTCTGGAAAATGTCAAATGGGGTTTCACAAACTGAAGTCTCCTGCCTTTTTTCAATTTAAAAACTTGAACAATATCCAGAAAAGTCAGTCTGGGTTGTATATCTTGGCCACGAAAATGGAGACCCTGAAATATTCATACTAAGCTCATTCTTAAATGCTACTCCTGCCAAGTCAATAGCTATGTCTCAGCAGCAATGTAAACCTCTTGGTATGTCTTCTGGCTTGGGCTTGGCATACTTAATGGTATGACATGGTTGTGGAAATTCTTGGAAGAGTATTGAATTCACAGGAAGAGAGAAAGAAAGACCAAGTCCCACTTGGAGCAGAACAAACATTTTTAAGCAAACTGATATCTGTAAATATTTATTTATTTATTTATTTATTTATTTATTTATTTTAAATTCAACAAATTCAAACAATAAATTCCACAAACAATGTTAGTTTTGGGACCTTCTGATTTACGATTACAACTGAGCCCAAAATTTCTGCTGTTAAGTGAAATATTTGTTAAGACAGTTTTCCCCCTTTTTCCAACCTTTCTTGCCACAGTTGCTAAGTGAATCATTGCAGTTGATAAGTTAGTAACATGTTTGTTAAGTGAATCGGGCTTCCTCATTGATTTTGCATGTCAGAAGGTTGCAAAAAGTGATCACATGACCGTGGGACACAGTAATGGTCATAAGTATGAACCAGTTGCCAAGCAGCTGAATTTTGATCACATGATCATGGGGATGCTACAAAGGTTGTATGTTTGAAACATGGTCATAAGTCACCTTTTTCAGTGCTGTTGTAACTTTGAACAGTCACTAAATGAACTGTTGTAAGTTGAGGACTGCCTGTATTGCAAAACATCTGCCACTGATCAATTGGCATCTTCTCATAAACTAGCACAGATGTTAAAGTCTCCAGGAAAATGATGTTCTAACGCATGTCAAAAAACTAGATAATATATCTCTTTAGTTTCTAAAGAGTCAAAGGGGAAAGTGAGCAGAAAAGGGGAAAGTGAGCAGAAAAAAAGGACTATATAATTATTGCCTTCTTGTTCCCCTGCCCCTCAAAATTTTCTCACAATTAGGTCCTAAACTTATGCTTACAATAAAAAACAGTTGTAATCTAAATAGAAAGGGAGCAGACTATTTTAGGAAAAATACAGATAGCTTGCATAGCTCCATCAACTCAGCATCATATATAAGTTTCTTTTGGATTTACTGTTTCTGCTTTTCTTTGAGCAGGGCTAAATAACACTATACAGAGATTTTAAAAATTCAGCTTGTATCTAACCTGATTGAAACACAAGACTTTATGTGGAAACAAATTGCTAGGAATCTAAGAACAATTTCAGTTGAAGTATCCAAGTACAATGAAATCTCAGATAGTGGTACAACTATATGGTCAACAACTATTTTGGATCCCATGGGTATAGTTCACCTTATATTATTATTTTATGTAATTTACATGATGGCATTATTGCACAAATGAGGTGGTTTGGCTAATGACATATCATGTATGACATACTGCTCCATTTAAAAGTCGGAATAATGGATATGACTTTCCTCCAATTAGTTTCTTAGACTGAACTTTCACTGTAACTTCGAGACCATGATGTCACAATTTGCTTGGTTAATTATGCCAAAGAAAGACAGTAGAAGCAAGACCCTCTTATAAACCTCTCAATTAGCTTTAGATATTTCTGATTCAGCACATTGCGATGCATGGCACTTGCTCCTACTCTGATTACATTTTGAAGGATCAAAACAACCTGAGAAGAAAGGTCACTGTCCCATCTTCAGTGTTAGATTCAATTTCCATAACATGGAATAAGAGAAGTCTGACATCTTTTGGAGGTAATCTACTAGGAATTATGTCTCTATGTAATTCCTGAAGATCAGGGACATTTCTTGGAATCTCAGTTTTAAAGTACAATATCAGGAGATGATGGTTACTGTCAGAGGTGGTATTCAGCAGGTTCTGACCAGTTCTGGAGAACCAATAGCAGAAATTTTGAGTAGTTCGTAAAACCGGTAAATACCACCTCTGACTGGCCCTGCCCCCATCTATTCTCTGCCTTCAAAGTCCCAGCTGATTGGGAGGAAATGGGGATTTTGCAGTATCTTTCCCCTGCCATGCCCACCAAGCTACCACCACAAAACTGGTAGTAAAAAATTTTTGAATCCCACCACTGGCTTCAAGCTGTGGAAGTAAAACCTTGGGAAGAAACTGAGATTGACTCAGCCTTCACTCTCTGGAATATAAGAGGGAAGGAAGGAAAACACCATCAGATTATTTTACTTTAGCCTTTCTTATTAAAGTAATATTCCAATTAATTTAATGGAGTCAGTTTCCTGGTCTGGCCTGCCTTGAAGGGCTGTCAAAAAAAACCTGGGTGAATATAAATTAAAATATATACTTATTAACGTCCATTTGTACAATATATTTAAAACTTGTTTATGCCAAAACAAGTTGGTTTTCAAAGGCATCTGGTTCACATTTGGGGGAATCATCTTGAGATAATAAAAACAAAGTAACAAATGGATAAACAAACAGAAAGGTGGTGGAATAGTTGGCCTAGATGCATTCATATGTTTTATATTCTGCATTTAATTCAGTCATTTATTTTGTTTAAATTGGTTTTTCTATCTTCTTTCAATTTTCATTCCATGAAGACTGCAATCTGTTGCATAATCAAATGAAATTGTAACAGAGCAACAGGGAAAGTAATAATGGGGAAAAAAACTTTAGGTAAAGGTTCCCCTCGCATATACGTGCTAGTCATTCCCAACTCTAAGGGATATTGTTCATCTCCATTTCAAAGCCAAAGAGCCGAAGACGGCTCCGTGGTCATGTGGCTGGCATGACTAAACACCAAAGGCGGACCGGAACGCTGTTACCTTCCCACCAAAGGTGGTCCCTATTTTTCTACTTGCATTTTTTATGTGCTTTTGAACTGCTAGATTGGCAAAAGCTGGACAAGTAACAGGAGCTCACCCCATTACGTGGCGCTAGGGATTTGAACCGCTAAACTGCTGACCTTTCGATCGACAAGCTCAGCAAATGCAGAGTTTTTTTAAAGAAAAAAAAATGCTCTACTTGGCACCGGATAACATTACAAGGAAAACTGGCATTGAATGTGCTGTCTCTGGTACAGGAATATCTAGTTGGTCTTCAAGTCAAGTTTTCAAAAGGATAATGTTTCTGTATCTACAGGTCTTCCAACTGTTCCATTCTCATGTAAAAGTGTTCCAGGACTCTTTCTGAAGTTTGGGGAGATTTTCAAATGGGCTTAAAGTGAGCAAAGTTTTGATGATGAAAACCAGGAAGTCCAAATACAAGGTTTATGTATTTTAAGTCCATTCATTCCCATTCATGTATTTCTACAAAACTACATAAGCAGTATTTTAGCTTCTTCAATGCCAAAAAGTAAATGACACTAGTATGGTTTATGAGTGAATTAGGGCGTGTGAGATATTTTAACACCTGAAAATGTTTGCTGTAGGGAGAGGAAGTTTCAGCTTTGCTTACTTCAGGCCACAGTAATAGCTGGCTGTTTTCTCCGAAAACTGTCAAATCAAATTTCCCTTCTAGGTTACATTTGACAGTCAGAATTAGTTGGGTCATTTAGCTATTAAGCAATTTGCTTGGGGGACAACCCCTTGAGATCCAGGAGTAGAACAGGGTCTTCCTAAAGATTCAGCCATTTACTAGCTGAGGAAGAAAGGTGCCTTTGAAACCTGACTGCATTTGTAGAGTGAAAAGAATAGAATGAACTAAAACCCAGGGGTGGGGAATATGGGAGCCCTTCAGTGACTAACCATCAGAATTCCTCAGCATTGAACTTACTGGCTTTGGCTTCAAGTTGTAATTCATCTGGAAATCTGACAGCCTGAGTTTAAGACCCAAGTACCATGCAACAGGGTGAATTCCTGTTACTTGTCCCAATTCCTGCCAACCTAGCAGTTCAAAAGCATGCAAATCTGAGTAGATAAATAGGTACCACTTTGGTGGGACGATAACAGCATTCCATGTGCCTTAGCATATAGTCATGCTTGCCACATGAACACAGAAGTGTCTTCGGACAATGCTGGCTCTCTTGGCTAAGAAATAGAGATAAGGATTTGGGATTGTTTGTTTTCTTTTAATCTAAACATCACGCAATTTGGTTGCATTTAATGTCATGTAATGCTACTATATAGCATTAGAATAGAATAGAATAGAATAGAATAGAATAGAATAGAATAGAATAGAATAGAATAGAATAGAATAGAATAGAATTTTTTATTGGCCAAGTGTGATTGGACACACAAGGAATTTGTCTTGGTGCATATGCTCTCAGTGTACATAAAAGAAAAGATACGTTCATCAAGGTACAACATTTACAACACAATTGATGATCAATATATCAATATAAATCATAAGGATTGCCAGCAACAAGTTATAGTCATACAGTCATAAGTGGAAAGAGATTGGTGATGGGAACTATGAAACGATTAATAGTAGTGCAGATTCAGTAAATAGTCTGACAGTGTTGAGGGAATTATTTGTTTAGCAGAGTGATGGCCTTCGGGAAAAAACTGTTCTTGTGTCTAGTTGTTCTGGTGTGCAGTGCTCTATAGCGTTGTTTTGAGAGTAGGAGTTGAAACAGTTTATATCCAGGATGTGAGGGATCTGCAAATATTTTCAGGGCCCTCTTCTTGATTCGTGCAGTATACAGGTCCTCAATGGAAGGCAAGTTGGTAGCAATTATTTTTTCTGCAGTTCTAATTATCCTCTGAAGTCTGTGTTTTTCTTGTTGGGTTGCAGAACCGAACCAGACAGTTATAGAGGTGCAAATGACAGACTCAATAATTCCTCTGTAGAATTGGATCAGCAGCTCTTTGGGCAGTTTGAGCTTACTGAGTTGGCGCAGAAAGAACATTCTTTGTTGTCCTTTTTTAATGTTGTTTTTGATGTTAGCTGTCCATTTGAGATCTTGCGATATGATAGAAATTTGAAGGTTTCTACTGTTGATACTGTGTTGTCAAGTATTGTGAGAGGTGGAAGTATGGAAGGGTTTTTCCTAAAGTCTACCACCATTTCTACGGTTTTGAGTGTGTTTAGTTCCAGATTGTTTTGGTTGCACCACAAGGCTAGTCGTTTGACCTCTCGTCTATATGCGGATTCGTCATTGTCTCGAATGAGACCAATCACTGTTGTGTCATCTGCGAACTTCAGTAGCTTAACTGATGGATCATTGGAGATGCAGTCATTGGTATACAGAGAGAAGAGAAGTGGGGAGAGCACACAGCCTTGGGGGGCCCCTGTGCTAATTGTACAGGTATTTGATGTGATCTTGCTTAGCTTCACCTGCTGCTTCCTGTTTGTTAGGAAGCTTGTGATCCACTTACAAGTCTGTTCCGGTACCTGTAGCTGGTTTAGCTTAGTTAGAAGAATGTCTGGAATGATGGTATTGAATGCTGAACTAAAGTCTACAAAAAGGACCCTTGCATAGGTCTTTGGAGACTCAAGATGTTGTAGTATGTAGTGCAGAGCCATATTAACAGCATCATCTGTTGATCTATTTGCTCGGTATGCAAATTGCAAAGGTCTAACAGCGGATCCGTGATGGTTTTCAGGTAGGAAAGCACTAGCCTTTCAAAGGTTTTCATGACTACAGATGTTAAAGCAACTGGTCTGTAGTCATTCAGTTCCTTGATGGTGGGCTTCTTGGCACTGGGATGATGGTAGGCGTTTGAAGCAAGAAGGAACATAACACATCTCTAGTGATTTATTGAAAATATGGGTGAAGATGGGGCCAATTGGTCAGCACAGACTTTTAAGCAAGAAGGAGTTATCTTGTCTGGGCCTGGAGCTTTTCCTGGCTTTTGTCTGTGAAATAGGTCCTGCACTTCCTTTTCTGTGATCACTAGGGGTTGTGAACCCAATGAAATGGGGTCAGTTGTAGGAGGCTTGGCTGTTGTTGGTGTGTCTGAGATGGGGGTTGTGGAGATAGGTGGCTGTAGTTTCCTTTCAAACCTGCAGTAAAACTCATTCAGGTCATCTGCCAGTTGTTGATTACCTTCAGCCTGGGAAGGAGGTTTGCCATAGCCGGTGATATTTTTAAGAGTTTTCCACATGTTTGCTGGTTCATTTGCTGAAAACTGATTCTTTAGCTTTTCAGAGTAGCTTCTTTTTGCTGCTCTTATCTCCCTTGTTAGTGCATTTCTGGCCTGATTGTACAGCATTTTATCACCTTTTCTGTAGGCTTCCTCTTTGGAATGTCGTAGCTGCTTAAGTTTAGGTGTAAACCAAGGTTTGTTGTTACTGTGTATTTGCAAGTTCCTTGTAGGTACACATAGGTCTTCACAGAAGCTGACATATGATGTTACAGTATCTGTGAGTTCATCCAGGTCTGCAGAGGTATCTTTAAAAATATTCCAATCAGTGTAGTCAAAACATGCCATTATATCTTGGACATATCAAAATATTGTATGTGCTTAACTAAACAAAGGGGACAAATATCTTGGAATGGGTATCAGGCTCTTTAAACCCGAAAGAGGAATTCCCTCTTCTATTCTGAGTAATTGGACAATGAATTAATTACAATTTCAGATCTGCTGCACTATGAAAATATTTAACTTGGAACATGAAAACATGTTTTTTTCTGACATATTTCTGAAATCTGGAAATATCTGAATTCCTCCATATGCTTGCTAGTTAACTTTCCATCAATGTATTAATTATAAAAATGACAAGTACATGGTTTCATGAATAGATTTTGTCACAGTTTATTACAAGAAATATAATTTCAGAGAAAAATAATATGAATAATCTTATACTAATATTCAAAATATAACTGAATCTGTTGGTTACCACAACCTTCTTCTTTGGATATATGTTTCTCTCTCTCTCTCTCTCATTTAAATCAGTTAATCTGCATTAATATAATTTTGGGAGAATATAAGAGTGTTCTTGATAGCTTTGGAACTCCTGGCCAGAGAAGTAAGTTTGTTTGTTTGTTTGTTTGTTTGTTTGTTTGTTTGTTTGTTTGTTTGTTTGTTTGATCAAGCATGTATTTTATGACAGATACAAGTGTAAACATAATTATAAATACATGTAAAGGATACGAATAAGAGAAAACATTAGGACAGGGACGGTAGGAATGGGGTGAGGTATACAGTAGACAGGTTAAGGTTTTGGGGAAGAAACCACAGAGTCAAGTAATGCATTCCAGGCGTTGACAACTCTGTTACTGAAGTCGTATTTTCTGCAGTTTGGTTTGGATCGGTTTACCACGAGTTTGCATCTATTGTATGCTCCTGTATTGTTTTGATTGAAGCTGAACTAGTAGGACATTGTAGCAGATCTGGAAACATTTGTTCCCTCCTAGTCTACCATGATTATGTGATGCTCATTTTGACTCAGTTGGCATTTAAATTCATCCACATGCTGAATTGGATTATTGCAAGTCCTATATTCTATGTTTTAAGTAGCTCAAGTTTGTAAGTAGTACAAACCTGAGTATTAATATATTACATTAATAACTGCAAGAATTTTGGTTGCTATTATGAAGATTGCTATGTTTTGCTTTGGAAGTTTTTTTATATCTTTTTTTGGTAGCTCATATCTGGATGCTAGTACGATCCCATAGTTATTATATATGAATATTTCACTTCATTTAATTTTGAGAGATATTCTTTATTATATGTCTTCAAAAGAACCTCAGCTTTGGGATGAGTCACAGACAACAAATAAGAAACATTGGATGATGTTTGCATAAAATAATCTATTAGAATAATTAAAGCAATCATTTCTGGAAAGTGAAATTCAGTTCATTGCATTTGGTGTTACATAAACATGAATTTAGCTAATTCATCAGCATTCATGAGGTAAACATGCAGAATTCAGGTGGCTGTATTACCTTGAAGAATTTAAATTAGCATAATACGTGTGTGTGTGTGTGTGTGTGTGTGTGTGTGTGTGTATAAAATATTACTAAAGATTTTTTTAAAAGAATACAAAAATGAATATAAAGTAAGAAAAAGAAAAGAGAAAAAGAAATCAAATAATAGTCCAAGAAAGGGGGGAAAGTAAAGAGAAAATAGAGGAAAAAGTGGGGGGAGAGATACAAAGAAATAGCTTCCAATTTTCTTTACAGCAGTCATAAGTACAATTATAAGTTTCTATGGTTACAGTATCCCCTCTTCTTCCTATAACCTTTCCTATTTAATCATCAAAACCATAAATCATAAGTTTAATTTAGCCGAATCCATGTTTGGTGCCACAATATTTTATTGAAGAGAGAAATCCTCTTAATAGGACTTTACTGAAGTCCTTTGCTTTATTTTATTGAAGGCTTTGGTTGCTTTCCAGTTTAATGCAGTTTGAAAAACTTTCTTTATTTTATAAACTATTGAGGAGACAATTGCTGCCATAACAATTTAAATGTTCTGCCTTAGGAAACAAATCAGTGTGTTCTGAACAGTATTTCTTCATTAGTTTTTTGCTAAACAACAATGACAATAATAGATTTATTATTCCCAGAACATCTGGAGAAAGTCTTACAGCCACCTGAAATCATTAATCCTTTAAAAATGATTGGGGAGATAATTTTGTTTTCCCGATAGAGCAACTAAAGAGACACATTTGGGCCTACAGATTGTAATATAAAACTAAAAACATTATAGGATATCTTCATCTGTGGTGAAAACCAATGAGTTTTCAAGATATATAAGAAATACAAAGATCTTTAATCTATAGTAGGTATGGCATGGCATGGCATGGCATGGCATAGCATATCATTACAGTTTATATTATCTAAGGTATGAGATACGAGATGAGGTTATCTGTTGTACAACGGGGTAAATTTGTCTATAATTATTGTAGTGAAGGTTGAAATTCACTTCTTTATATATTTCTTTTCCTTTTATTTACCATTTTCTTTTCTTTCTTTTTTCATTTTTCTTGCATTTTTATTTTTTCTCACTATTCTTTTTTTTTAAAGAAACACTTTCATTTGTATAAAATTAACGATTGTAATCAAAATCCTTGATTTAAAAAAATTATATTGCAAAAGCAAAAGAGGAAAGAAAAAATAGCATATTTTAGTTTTACTTTTTGAACTAAAAACCATACAGTACCTTTACAGATTAGAAGGTAGATTATAGCTTTGATGCTGTATTTCACTTCAGAAGGTTTGCTTTTAGGGGATCCGATCAACCATTCCTGTTTCTCATCTGAAGCAAATAAAGAAAAATGATGCTAGTGGCACTTACTAGGACAATTTGTATTTGCAGAGGCCCAAAACAGCAATTAGATTTTCTCCCTTCTCCGTATACCCAAGCAGACACAAGAGAATTCCAGAGAATTAAGAAATCAAGCTTACAAAGAAGGACATGTCAGAATACTGCCCTTTATATGTGTTAGGCCCCAGGTTTAAATCTAGGCCTTTTCCACCAGTTATGTTGAATCAACAGTCATGTAGTACTCATTTCACATTCTTAAAAGATGTATGCCTCAGTGCTTCTTGTTTACAAAATGGCTTTCTCTGATGTGAGAACTACAGGTAGTCCTGACTTAACAGCAGTTTGTTTAATGATCGTCAAAGTTACATTGGCTTTGAAAAATGTGACTTATGAGTGTTTTTCACAGTTACAGCCTTCACAGCATACCCATGTGATCATGTGATCAAAGTTCAGATGCTTGGCAACTAGTTCATATTTATGACCATTGTTGTGTCCCAAGGTCACAACCTGCAGCCTTCTGCCAAGCAAAGTCAAGGGAGAAGTCAGCTTCACTTAACAACTGGGTTACTAACTTATCAACTGCAGTGATTCAGTTAACAACTGTGGCAAGAAAGGTCATGAAATGGGGCAAAACTCACTTAACAAATGTCTCATTTAACAACAGAAATGTTGGGCTTAATTGCGGCCATAAGATGATGACTAATTGTATTTATATTAGATTTTTTTTTCTGACTAGTATAAGTACTTGATGAAATTGGCAGTGCAAAAG
The DNA here is from genome assembly GCF_028640845.1 of Ahaetulla prasina. NCBI lineage: Eukaryota > Metazoa > Chordata > Lepidosauria > Squamata > Colubridae > Ahaetulla > Ahaetulla prasina. The sequence goes on from NC_080540.1 coordinate 88,200,474, forward strand.
TCTTCTTTGGATATTGTTTATGAAACAGCAAACTGTTCTGCAGAATGTTGTGGTAATGAAACCAATGCATGAAATAGCAGGAAGTAAGAAATCCACCCAAATTCTGCAAAGCAAAAAATAATAATTAAGAAATGGTTTGCATCATATATTTGGCAATGCAGACTTTAGGAATAAACCATAATTAAGGGAACCATCAGCTTACTGAGATATTTGAACCAAGTAATTTCCAAGAGCTTTTCCAAGGTGAAACTGTTCAACTGGAATTTATTATGAAATCTGATTGTCTCAATATGTCAAGCAAGAATTACTTAGGCTTCTTATTCCTCACAAAAAAAAAATCTTCACTGTTCATCTGATTTGAGTACATTTGGTATATTACAGATATTTAAAATCTTCCAGCATATCTCCACATTCTCAGATGATTGAAGGTTTGATTATATAGTCAGGTATTTTGCACTGACAGTACACAATTACAATATATAAACAATCAGAGTAAGACTTCAATAAGATGAACTTTGTAACATGCAATGGTACAAAATATCTACTATTTATTATGGTAATTTAATGGAATATACAGATGATACTTTCATCTTCTCATTATCGATAATTAAATGCAAGACAGAGCTGTTTACCTCAAGAATGCTCCATTGCTTTTCTATAATATGTAATTTCCCCAACCTGGGGTCAATAGTCAATCTTTCAGTGATGGCTTGACTATTTCCAATAACCCACAACAGAAAGTGCAATAAACTATGTCCTTGTTCTGAACAATACACTTACAGCAATTCTGGAACTACCACAAAATGCCTAGGTCTGTCATTCAAGATAGAAATGGAAAATTGATGGGAGAAGCTACTCTGCTTTCAACATCTCCAGTTATAAACCTTTATTTTACTTCCTTTGTTTCTCTTTCCCACCCCCCCACCCCCCCGGGATACCTCATTCAGGCATTCATATCTATGAATGAACAGATAATTACTGAGGTTGGGTAATTATTATTCAGTATAAAATATAAGAATATAAGATGAGCAATGATTCCAACTAGAGCATATTATTTTTATGATTTTAAAATATTTTTTTAGTTTAAGGCCAAAATCTCCACTATATTATGTTTATAAATATTGGGAGGGGGGAAGCATCCTTAAAAATAATAGGTAACTATTTAACTTCCCCCTGCTTTGTAGTCCAAATTGCAGTACCTGTTGCCATAACCTTTAGAAATCTTTAGTTATATGGAAGCCATTCTTGCTTAAATTTTATTAAACAAACTCACTTGTACACATGTACACAGTTTTGCTATTGTTGTGTATTCTCCAGTTCAAGTTCCCAGTCATCTCTCTCTCTCTCTCTCTCTCTCTCTCTCTCTCCTTCTCTCTCTCTTTCTCTCTCTCAGTATTGTGCAAAATTTATCGTTGCATCCATGAGCATGAAATTTAATAAATGATGGTATTTGATACCTTCTGGAGTTATACCTAATGTAAAAAATGTGGTTTCATTTCAAATTTAATACATAAAATTCTCTGAATAATGTTGTTTATATCTTTCCAATATTGGGGGAGGGGTTACAGATTCACCACATAAGGTGAAATGTTGCTTCTGTTTTTTGGCATTTCCAACATTTATTATGTATGATGTGCCTATTCTAACAATTATTGGCAGAATTATATACCATCAGTAAAACATTGTATATCAGTTCTCCCTCAAACCATAGGTTAGAGTAAATGTTATAAATTTGTTCTGCAGTTCGTTGCTTTGTTGCATTGGAACTGTTCCTTTGAAGTTCTGCATCCAGTTTATCATACATGTTTTTTATTTGTTCTGTACCTATGTCATATCTAAGTAGGAGCTTGTACATATACCTATTCTCCAAAACACCTGAAGGCAGGAAAGAAGCAATAGATGCAAACTAATCAAGGAGAGAACCAATCTAGAACTAAGGAGAAATTTCTTGATAGTTAAAACAATTAATCAGTGGAACAGCCCCTCTTCAGAAGTTATAGGTATTCCAACACTGGAGATTTTTAAGAAAACATTGGATAGCCATTTGCTGAAATGGTGTAGGGTTTCATGTTTGAGTAGGGGGTTGGACTCCAAGGTCCCTTCCAACAAAATTTTGTTATACATTCTAATAAGTGGCATTTGTACATTATACATTCTAATAAGTAGAATTTATACAAATATAAGCAGTTCAAATTCTGAGATTTTTTTACTTTTGCCATCACTGGTTATATGTATTTTGTATTTATGTATTTATTTATTTTGTCACACAGTATATATAAGTATAAGCATGAAATAATTATACAATATATAAGCATATATATGAGTATGAGTATGTAATAACTATATTAATTGGATATAATGAAAGAAAACAGTAGGACAGGAACGGTAGGCACGTTTGTGCTCTTATGCATGCCCCTTACAGACCTCTTAGGAATGGGGTAAGGTCAATGGTAGATAGTTTTTGGTTGAAGCTTTGGGGATTTTGGGAAGAGACCACAGAGTCAAGTAGTGTATTCCAAGCATTAACAACTCTGTTACTGAAGTCATATTTTCTGCAATCAAAATTGGAGTGGTTAACATTAAGCTTAAATCTATTGTGTGCTCGTGTATTGTTGCAATTGAAGCTGAAGTAGTCTTCGACAGGAAGGACATTGTAATAGATGATTCTATGAGTTAAACTCAGGTCATGTTGAAGGCGGCGTAGTTCTAAATTTTCTAAACCCAGGATTTCAAGTCTGGTGGCATAAGGTATTTTGTTGTATTCGGAGGAGTGGAGAACTCTTCTTGTAAAATATTTCTGGACATGTTCAATTGTATTGATGTCAGAAATGTGGTATGGGTTCCAAACAGTTGAGCTGTATTCAAGAATTGGTCTAGTAAATGTTTTATATGCTCTGGTTAGTAGTGTAGTGTTTTTGGAGAAGAAGCTACGCAAGATTAGGTTTACAACTTTAAAGGCCTTTTTTTCTAATGTAGTTACAGTGGGCTTTGGCACTTAGATCATTTGATATGAAAACTCCAAGATCTTTAACAGGGTGGGGGTCATCAGTAAGGTAATGTCCATCAAGCTTGTACTTAGTGTTTGGGTTCTTTTTTCCAATATGTAAGACTGAGCATTTGCTGGTTGAGATTTGGAGTTGCCAAGTTTTAGACCATTCAGATAAAAAGTCAAGGTCTTTTTGAGGATAGCTGTATTGTTGGTGGTGTTAAATAGTTTGACATCATCAGCAAAGAGAACACAATTACCTGTAACATGGTCACAGAGATCATTAATGTATAATATAAAGAGTGTTGGTGCAAGAACGCTGCCTTAGGGAACACCACTTTTAACAGGAACAGGATTTGATAGAGCATTGCCAATTTTGACCACCTGTTGTCTGTTTGATAGAAAAGCAGTTATCCAATTGTGGAGGGCTCCTGAGATGCTGTTGGATTTTAATTTTAGGAGAAGTTTATCATGTACTACTGAGTTGAAAGCTTTACAGAAGTCTATGTATATTGCATCTATTGCTTTGTCCTGATCAAGATTTGTAGTCCATAATGTTTTCGCAGTGAAGAAGTTGTAAATTACATGATAAATTTTTTCTGAAACCAAATTGTTTATTAGAGAGTAGGTTATTTGTTTCTAGATGGAGGGTAATGGATTGGTTGATGATAGATGCCATTACTTTGCAGGTGACACAGCAAAGAGAGATAGGTCTGTAATTTTCAACTAAGCTGGGGTCTCCTTTTTTGAAAATAGGGATGACCGTGGCAAGTGACCAGAGTTTGGGAAGGGAACTGGTTGTGAAAGCTTTTTCAAAAATTATGCTTAGGGATTCTGCTATATTAGTGGAAATCTTTTTAAGAATTATGCACATAGTCCATCAGGTCCAATAAATAGGGATGGTTTGAGTTTGCGAAGAGCTTTTTCAACATGATCTTCTGTGAAATCTATGTGTGTTAGGTCGTTGCTCATTGTTGGTACGATTGGGGAATATTGGGTATAAGTCATTACTGTTAACAAAGACTGTGCCAAAGAATGTGTTGAAGAGGTTTGCTTTAACTGTTTCATCATTATATTCTTTGTCGTTAGAATCTTTTAGTGGTGGGATGGATCTCGAGTCTTTAAGTTTGTTGTTCACAAAATTATAAAAAGCACGATTGGAATTTGTGCGCAAGAGGTCTTCTTCTTGCTTGGTGTGGTAATTGGTGCATTCAGTTTTTATTTGATTGCATATATTTCTGTAGTGGTTTTTGAAATTTGCTACATAGCTCTTTTTGTTTCTTCTCCAGAGGGTTGTTTTTTTTTTTGGATTGAAGCTTTTTTATTGATATAGGTAATTTGTTTTTTCTGGTTTTGGTGGTGGTTTGTGGTATGTAAAGATTAATGACTCTATTGACTTCAAGTAGGAAAACTTTACAGTGGTCTTCTGCAGTGATGCAGGTTGAGAACAGATTTTGCCAGTCAAGAAATGAGAGGTCGTAGTTTATAAGGTCATAGATGGCTTTTTTGAAATTGTAGTTTGGAATCCATTATTATGACGATTTATGTAAGGGCGTATATTGAGACAAAAGTCTATCATGCTGGGGTCGCTGTTGGAAAAGGGTTCTTTTATTTGTAGTCAATAAACTGAGTTTGTGTTGTTGCAGAAGATGAGGTCAAGGCAGTTGTTGAGTCTTGTATTGTTAGTTACTAGTTGTTCTAGACCAAAGTTTGTAACAGCGTTGTATAGGGTAGTATGGATGGGTTCAGTTGTACATTCATTTGTTATCCAGTTAATAGAAGGTAGATTAAGGTCACCCAGGAAGATGAGAGAATATGGGCAAGAGGTAGCCCATGTTAGCAGTGTGATTAACTTGTTTGCATGAGCAATGTCGTAGTCAGGGGCTCTGTAGCATAGTAAGAATCGAAGTGTGATGTTAAGGTACAGGTCGCATACAATAGTCTCAGGAAGAGAAAGTTTATGTGTAACTTGAATATTTTTTAGATTCAGTGACTTTTTGTAAAAGATAGCCACTCCACCTCCTCTGCGGGTTTCGCAATCTGACCAAAAAACATGATACTCTTTGTTTGAAATAATGGAGTCAGGGAGGGATGAGTTCAGCCATGTTTTGCAAACAAATATAATATTAAATGTATTAATGTTTAACAAGAGGATAAATTCAGGCAATTTATTTACAATGCTTCTTGCATTTATCAATTTGCATTTAAGATCTGCAGTGTTTGGTGAAGAAGTAAGCAATAGCATTTAGGTCACAGTGGCAGCCAAAGAAGGTCAGAGACCATACAGAGAGGCCTAATTTTTCAGACAACAAGCAAACCTATAGGATACATGTGAGCAAAGCATCCTCTGGCTGCAAGGCCCAACCTGAGCCAGGAAAATGGGGGAAATCACAATACCACAATACAGTTCTACAGAGGAATTATTGAGTCTGTTATCTGCATCTCTATAACTATCTGGTTTGGTTCTGCAACCCAACAAGACAGACACTTCAGAAGATAATCAGAACTGCAGAAAAAACAATGGCTACCAACCTGCCTTCCATTGAGGATCCGTATACTGCATGAGTCAAAAAGATGGCTGTGAAAATATTTACAGACCCCTCACATCTTGGACCTAGACTGTTTCAACTCTTACCCTCAAAACAACACTACAGAGCACTGCACACTAGAACAACTAGACACAAGAACAGTTTTTTCCCAAACGCCATCACTCTGCTAAACAAATAATTCCCTCAACACTGTCAAACTATTTACTAAGTCTGCACTACTATTAATCTTCTCATAGTTCCCATCACCCATCTCCTTCCACTTATGACTGTATTGACTGTAAGTTTGTTGCTTGTATCCTTACGATTTATATTGATATTGTTTCCTGATTGCTTATTTGTACCCTATGACTATCATTACGTATTGTACCTTATGATTCTTGACGAATGTATCTTTTCTTTTATGTACACTGAGAGCATATGCACCAAGACAAATTCCTTGTGTGTCCAATCACACTTGGTCAATAAAAATTTCTATTCTATTCTATTCTATTCTATTCTATTCTATTCTATTCTATTCTATTCTATTCTATTCTATTCTACCAGAATGAAGAACCAGAATTAATTTGGATTGCTCCAACATTGGACTGCACTATAGACACTTGTAGATGTTTCTAGACATGTGGTCTGGAAAAACTGTGTAAGGCTGTTGTTCTTGGTGGTATAAACTAACTTTGTGGTTGCTTCCTTTATACAAATTGGTTCCCTGTTCACTTCATACTGTAGCTCCCTCACTTAAATGGAAACTCAATCAATTGTAATAACCAACTCAAACTAATGTCTTCATTAAAGCTCATTTTCTCCCTGTAATTGTACTTAGATATGCAAATAGTGAAAGGAAAGGAAAACAATGATGTATTCAAGAAAGCACAGAAATGTTCAGAAAATACCAAATTGTTCCTGGTTTTCCTTGAAACTACTTCATATTTTGTATTTTGAACTGGTGTGCTGTATGCTAAAAACTCAGGAGAAGCCTTTGAAGGTAACATGTTCGGACATCTCTTCTGACAAAAATATTCTTCATTTTAGCAATGCTCCAGTGGTTCAGTTACTTAAAGAATGAATGAAAGGGGAACGTCAGAGCTTACTTAATTCTTGAAACTGCCTGAGTCAGGGGACATTAACAAGATGACTTAATCAATCATTTTACCAAGAAGAAGGAAAGGGAGATAGCAATTTAAAAATACTTCTATTTATCAATTTGTGCATATATATTTCTTAGGACTTACATCAATGTAGTAAACAAAATAATATAAAAAAGTAAATACAAATAAAACACCCAAACTAATGACAGCTGTTCACCATTCATGTCCAAAGACCCCAAAACCTAACAAGAACTTAACTGCCTTCTTGAAACCCAAATAATTAGAGGCATCCTGTACTTCAATACTTGTGTGTGGGAAAGTTATAGAGAAAGCCTGAAGTGGAGACCTCCAGCATCTCATGCAGGATGAAAACCCTCCCACTTGAACAGGCCAACTCTTGCATGGATAATCTAGTAAGTGTCTGCAAACCAAACCTCATAGGGTTTATGGGTGATAATAATCACTTGATATTGGAAGCAAATGAGTAATCAATGCAACAATTATAAATTTGGTGTCATATTGCTATATCCACTTTCCCTCAGTTAACAGATAGGACTTTTGGCCAATTGTAGTTCTGTCATCATCAAAGGCACTGAAAAGTGCATTGCAGTAGTTAACCATAAGGTGATGTGGACTATCCAAGTAGACCTGCAATGGGGCTCATAGATGAAGGTGAGCAAAGGCGTAATCTTTTCTCCACATACTCACAGACTGAAACTGCCCACTGAGGAAGATACAGAAGCACCACAGAACACTATATCTCTGTCAAGAAGTCTACTAGGACCAAGAGGGATGAAATCCTTTCATAAGGATGCCAATAAAGTATATACATCACAAATGTCTATGGAGATGCTCAGTTATCCAACACATAGTTGTCTCAATGTGCTTTTTCAAAAAGGCAACTGGATTATTATTATTATTTTTTTCCTTGAGGAAGAAGACGACTTTTGGCTTCTCATCCAAGAAGATTCACAAATAAAGTTTCTTGAATGAAGATGAAGCTTCTTGGATGAGAAGCCAAACTTCTTCTTCTTCTTCCTCCTCAAGAAAAAACAGTTCAGCAGCCTTTTTGATAAAACACCTTTGATACATACATCACAACCAATCTCATCCCCCAGCCTGAAGATCTATTTCTTCTAAGATACTCTGTACCTAAAGTGCCACTACCTTCTCTAAAACATTCTCCAACAAGGGGAAGTTTGAAATTTCCTGAATTGTTTGTTTTCCAAAAAAAAAAAAAATCTGCATCAATAGACTGCCTTTTGGGAAGGGGCGGTACAACTTTTTTCTTCAAGGCAGGGGGTATCACAGTTTTCCTCAAAGAGACATTCATGCCCTACCCATCTGCAGAAATAAGTAGTGGAGCTGGGATACACATAACAGAGCTCATAGATCTCTGTATGTAGACTTTACCATCACAAGCTCAAAAGAACCCCAGATAGTATAACAATACATTATTCAAGTCCTCTTTCTAGACTCAAGTAGGATCTTGAGTCTGAGAGAATATGAGCAATTTTACCTCACAGGCAAGTTACAGCAGTCTTCAGAAGAATCTTCACCCCCATTTTTCCCTCAAAACATGTAACCTTGAACAGAACCTCCAGATACAAGTTTGCAAATGCAGCAAGTGAACAGAAGTATGCACACTCTACTGTTCTTATTACTATGGTATATTTCTGAACGTTGCTATGTGATTGTGTTTTGTTACATTCACTCTTTATTTTCCTCTAGACATTTCTTTTTTGCTTCACCTCTCACAGCTCCACAGTAAACCAAGGAGTCCCCTGGGAACTGCAGTGAAACAAATGCTGCTCAGATGAAATCTCACCCCACAGTTTTGCTGTCTTCCCATTCCAGAAATTGGAAAACTACATGACAGAGCTGCCTGCAGGATTCTTGGGGAATTCTCCAAGTATCCTCAGAAAACCCAGTGCATCTCTCAGCTTCCTAAAATGGACCATCCCAATAAACCCTGCAGAGGTCAAACATACTGGAGATATACATATGGTCTGATATAGCAAAAGGCTGATGACAGTATCTTCCATCTTCAGATTAATTTGTATTTGCCCCATATGAAAAGCAGGTCCAATGTGGACTGTCAATCCTGTCCCACACCATTCATCCACTGATCTCCCAACCACCTCTCTGTCCATGACTAAAAAATGTTCCAATTCGCAAATAAAATAAACGTATGTGTATGTTTCACTTGTAAGATATATGTCTTTATTGTTTAGGCTGCACTATTATGAACCATTACTATCCAAATGCTCAGTAGATGGCAGTTAAGAGTTAAACTTTTTCCCTGTCTCTTTTTGCCTCTAGTGGTCATTTTCTCATCATCAAAGATAGCAAATGTTCTGAAATCTTCCATTTCACAGACAAAACCATAATTCCCCGGGCAATTTGTGTCATTCAATAAAAATCTAGTCATTGGGCAAAAATAAAAAAAGAACTACTTAATGTTTAAGTGTTTGCTATCTGTAAATATGCTCTCTTGTTGTTACTAATCATCTCATAACATTAATCCTAAAGGATTATTGCTATAGCAAGAGAGATGCTACTAGAATTTCCAGCCTTTTTCTCTCATTAAAACTACTGGGCCTTCCTACATAAAAAAAAGAGGAAATGCATTCCCAAACAAGTCTATACAAAAATATACAAAAATAATACATAGCTTTTGTATGAACTGATTTATACAATGTTCAACTTGCTTTCCAGGTGTGAAATAAAATATTTAGGCATATGCTAATGGCAGTGAAGTTTAAAGTAAGTCTTAATTCTACATCAAGGATACCAGACAATATTTTTGAATTCCATCCTTCAATGCTGAGGAAACAGAAATTTCAATAATAGATGCTGAGGCAGGGATGAAATACAGCAGGTTCTGACAGGTTCTGGAGAACCGGTAGCGGAAATTTTGAGTAGTTCGGAGAACCGGCAAATACCACCTCTGGCTGGTCCCAGAGATTTTGCAATATCCTTCCCCTGCCACACCCACCAAGCCTCACCATGCCTATCAAGCCACACCCCACAGAACTGATAGTAAAAAATTTGGATTTCACCACTGTGCAGAGGCATAGGTTGTTTTCAAACTTGAGGGGTGAACATAGATTTTCTGTACTCAAAGCAGTAGCCATGAGCAGTATTAAAAGAGGAGAACCTATATTCATACTATCTACAGTATACGGAGAGCAAAAATGCTAGCTAGGAAGAAAACACACCGGCCCAATCAGAACTAAGGATATTCAGGAGCCTGGAATGCTGATTCGTTATTGGCAGACAGTCAGCAAAGAACATAAGGCTGTAGATAGAAGGAAATAGAGTATGATGGCAAAGTTTACTACTGGGCTCAAGTTCTAAATTCTCATTGCAACCTTGCTCTTTCTGAACATCTGCAATCCTCTCCTGCCTTGAGCAAAGTAGGGTCTAAATAAAATATAAGGTTGCAATAAGAATATGGAAGCTGAGTCTGGTAATGTGCTTTACTAGCTGGGCCAACAGGTGTCTGGCAAAAACTTAAACCGAGATTTTGCTACTTAACCAAGGAGATAGGAAAAGAAGCAGAGTTTAACATTTATCTGTCAAGCACCAGGAAAATCAGAAAATCCAGGCAGTTCAAATGAATATATAGGTTTATTGCATGCTAATGCTCTCTACAAGAACCTGAAATACCAATGGTCAAAACAAATTGGTGGCAGATAAGAGTCAATGGAATTCAAGGTCGGCTGGACTTAGATGTCTTGTGGGCACAAAGGGACTCAAGGCTGATGGTGCGTTTGACCCAGTAGTGGGTTCCACTTACCTTTGCTACTAGTTCTGAACTTGAGCGCGTGCATGGTGCTTCTGTGCATGCACAGAAGGTTTTACGCATGTGCAGAGCATCCATGATGAAGTCTGGATGGGTGGGTGGAGCCTTCCACTGCTGCCACTACCGGTTCTCCCAAACTGGGGCGAACCAGTAGAAACCCACCACTGGTTTGACCCCTCCCTCAGATTCAGCCTGGTCATCTTCTACAATATCAGAAAAATGAGGTTTTAAAAAGAATATTTCCAAAATCAATATTGTTCAAATGTCTATGGTGGCTATGTTCTTTTTATGCACAAAAGCACTTTTAAAAAAAAAATTGTTTGATTTGTGTGATGAACTGATTAGAATCCAGGTGGTCTAAGGGTTACAGTGCTGGATTATAACAGTGTAGATTTTTATACGCTGAAATTCAAACTCATCACAAGACTTATTAGGGATAGTCACCACCTCTCCACCCAAACTAACCTATGAGATTGCTGTTGTGATAATAGCATTGGAAGAGAGACTATTATCTTAGGATGCCTTGATGGTACAGAAGAAAAACAGAATAGAAATCTAACAAACACAGATTTAATTGGCAGTTATAATGACAGGAAATCATGGAGACAGAAAAAAGAGAATGTTGACTCAAGATACAGTATTATTCACCAACCTTTCCCAACCCAATGCCATTTAGAATACGTTCAACCATTTTCATAATCTGCTAGCATATACATTATAAAGATGCATGACAGTTATGAGAATTCTAATCTATCTGAATCCCGTAAAGTTGAATAATTTTATTTCTTTATTTTATTAACAGTTTATACAGCTGCCAATTTTACTGAAAGCAACATTGGGTGGCATGAAGCAGTCGATAAAAAAAATATTAAAAAAGCAAATATAAATATCCTAAAAACCAAGATATAATCAAAATGAAGAAGAATTTAAAAATGGCTCCCTCAGTCATGGAACTGCATGGCCAAGGTTAGGTAGGATGAAGATTATCTTCCAGTACACATAAAGGACAGGACACAACATTGGAGAAAGTTAGCTCCACTTATTAATCCTACGCCATGAGCATTCCTTTATTCATTTTCATTTATTCGGCCATTCGTTTTATTTTAATGCTAAATTCACAAGCCACTACAAGGCAACTACCATATTTAAGATTAAAAATCAAAAGAAAAGAATATAATGCACAATCAAATAAAAATTTAAAAAAACAGAAGAGCATAAAAACCAAACCCAGGACATTTTTAAAGTGTTTTAGAAAGCAACATCCATATCCACTTAAAACGCTGGCAGTGACAGGACCACACAAACTGCCACTTGTCGGGGAAATCAGGAGATTCAGGCAGTTCAAATGAGTATAAAGATTTGTTGCCAGTTTAAGCTCTCTATAAGAATCTGATCAAGTAGTGGCCAAAGGAAATGAGCAGGAGAGAAGAGAGATATTCAAGGTAGGCTGGACTTAGATCTCTTGTGGGCATGCAGGGACTCATGATTTATGATGTGTTTGACCCCTCCCTTGGGCTCAGCCTGGTCAGCTCCTACACAAACAGCTCTGAGAATAAATTCTTTCATCCAAGGGCAATGAAAAAGGCTTATTTTTCCTTGCCTTGCAAAAGATATCTGGTAGAGGGAAAGCAATGGAAGGAATGTCATTAATTTAGTGAAATTCTTGAGGAGGTTATAAGGCATGTGCTTCTTTGTATTGCAGCTCCTTGTCATTATTTAGCATGCCAAACCAATACCAACCTCTCATCCTCAAAATGCAAAAACAAATTTAAATTTGCAAGTGAAGCCAATTTAAACATAACTCCCTGGTCCAAATAATAGAATTCCAATGCCTAAGCAGCATTCAAATGCCTTGATCACGGGCCAGTCATTAACTAATTGCTCTGTATTTTGCTTTCCCACTTTCTTTTTAGAACTGAGGAGCAACCATTTGTAGCATTCAAATGGGGTGATGGGACATCTTAGGGAGTATTGGGGACTGGGGGTCCATTAACAGAATGTTTCTCCTTTGAACAAGGTATCAATGTTACCCTACCTTCAAAGCCTTGCCTACTAGGCACAATTAAGACTTTTTTGCATGTAGGGAAAACATGACACTAATGAGGTGTGCAGTTTAGTCTGTGGTTGGAACTTTTATTGAAGTTGCAAGGCACAATTAAAACGTCTACGCAAAAAGTATTCTTGCTAGAAAATCTGCACATGGCTAGAATTGCTGCAAGAGGAACTGTTCCCAAGTATATGTAAATGCTCCTTTGGTCTTTATGCTCTTTGGTGTCCTTTTACAGACAGAACAATCCTGTGCTATTCAGGAAATAACTGTTTGTAGAAATGAAATGATGCTTTTAGCAGTAGCCTCAGCTTTCAGCGTAAGTCAATTTGTGGTTTGCTAACCACCACCTCCCTCTCACCTCCCTTTCCAGTTTATCAAACATCTGCATCAGTCTGACATCTGATCTAGTGGTGCAGAAGTTGTTAAAAAGCCATACTACATTCCTTGGATGTTCAAAGCCAGAGCACAACTTTCAAGAAAGCATGTCATTACCAGATGTTTGAAAGAAAACTCAAAATTGTATCCTAAAAATTGTTAAAATTACCACATAGTGGTATGAGTCTCCCAACTTTATAAAAAAAAAAAAAGCTTCATGATTGTTTTCTTTGTCTCTTTTCTTTTATTATAACATTATCTTTTTTCACACCTTCCATAATATGTCTAAGAATCTTATATCGACAAAGAGGGAAAAAACCTGCTAATCAATTCCACCTTTTGCAAACCTATCTTATTTGGCTTTTGGATCTTTTGGAAATAAGAACATAGAAACTTCATTACCTGCTCATGTTAATGTAGCTATCTGGGAATATATTAAGTTGTCTTGCATAAGCTATATATCTATTTCAATCACAACAGGAAGAAAAGCAGAGATAATTAAGCTGAAGTCATTAACATCATGGTATAGAACCATGATGGCAAACCTGTGACACATGTGCCAGAGGTGGCATGGAGAGCCCTCCCTGTTGGCACTCATGTTGTCGCCCCAGGTCAGATCTCCGTGGCGTTTCTTTCGTGAACTTCTATTTCCCTGCAAACTGTGATACAGAAGCTCACAGAAGAAAAAGATCTTATCTCTTGCCACGCTGCCGGTGTTGGGATGCCCTGCCTCCTGCTGTCCAGCTGGTCTTCAGGTCTCTGCTGTGCATGCGTGCATGTCATGTATGTCCATACATCCGCAGATTTGTGCATGTCCCACACATGTGGACATTTGTGCATGTCCTTGTCCATGCATGCAGAAGTTGGCAAGCGTGAGCACCTTTCAGTTTATGCATGCACGCATGCAGTTTGGGCACTCGATGTCTAAAAGGTTCGCCATCACTGGTATAGAACTTGAACATCAGATAGTTTTCATCCACAGCATATATGCATAACTTGCGTGACACAAACTTTCCATCTAACGCCTTATTCCAAATTCAGTTGGACCTTTCACATTAAATAAAATATTAAACTTAGCAGTGTTAAGGCTGCATAAGTTTGGAAGAACCAACTTCACTTGATGAAAACCTATGGTTTTAATCTGCTATATAATATATGGCTATATTTTTGAATGCACCCAATTTCTAACTTGCCCTCCTCAAGAGATTCTGCAGGGCTTTCATCTATGCTGTATACTGTTCATCACTAATTACCGGTATATCCCTGACTACACTTATTCAGATTCCTAAGACAAGTTTGTTGGACTACAAGACCCATGCATGAGATGAAAACAAAATACACCAGCTAGTATCCATAAAGCTACAGAACACAGGTGTCAAACGCGATCGCGTCACGGGTCAGATCGTGGCATATTGCGATGTTTTTTGCCTTTGCGGAGCCAGGGTGGCCGTGGCTTTCACATGACATATTTGGCCCCAGACCGCCAGTTTGACAGGCCAGCTATAGAACAAGCCCAAACGAACATGTGCACTGACACTAAAATTTCCAACTAAAAGTCATTCCTAAAACGGTTATTTATTTAGCTGGCTTATCACAATGGGAACATGCCAGAATCCCTGGGTCAGGTCAAATCCTACTGGATCAGAAGGCTTTACTCATACTCCTTCTTATCCTTATCACCACAGGGCTAGACTATTGCAATGGTGTTCTACCTCCAGAAGTTTCAGCTGGTACAACAAAAGAATCTCCACCTCAGTGGTTTCACCATCATAGAAATACTCTCTCACACATATATGTGCACACACACATACACAATGGATTCTCCTAAGGACATGGATAATAATGGATACCCATATTATTCGTCTAGACCACAGCCTCATACATTAGTGTGCTGTAGCACTAAACAACAGGGTTATACCCTGGTAATATAGTGCTGAATAGTTCCAGGCAGCTGAGTGGACCACCGTTGGTCAGACTATAGACCATAATATTCCAGAGAAAATGGGAAAGTGAGCCCTCTTCTGTACATGAAAGGGGGGAAATATGTGTAGGGCTGTGTGTACGTCATTATCTACTTCTTTGTGCATAAGCATAAAGATCTGTATAGCCCTATCTTACCCGGTATCATTTCAAATAGCTTTGTGGCCAAAAGGTTAGCCCACCCCGGCATTAGAGCACCTGCCACCAAAGTTCTACATCATTTGATTTAAAAAAAAGAAGTATAGACAAATAATGAATGGAGGATCAATGTGGACTCTGTTCTTTTTCCCCCTGTGATAACTCCACTGCCACTGAATGTTGTACTCCTCTTAACGAATGTCAAGATTCTTTCAATTCAAGCCCAACTCCTTGTGACTTGAGGAATTATTTTGTCATTGTCTTGTTCCAGAACATTTCTTCGAGCTTCCCATTTAGTCTATAGGCTTACAAATTCCTAATGGTCTCCCATCAGCACTGAACTATGTTTCTATTTTTAGTTTCCACTTTTAATTAAAGATAAAAAATTGTTTTCTTATTAGAGAGCAGGGGATGGGAGAGAAGGGGAAAGGTTGTACCTTCTACATCACTATTCATAAAGTTAGATATATTAGTATGGATGATAATAGAACTGAATATAAGAATCGAAACTAAATTATAGAATGTGGTGAATAAATAAAAAAAACTAACCTTTCTACTTTTGAGAGCACATATACTAAAATCATGTGATTTCTTTTTTAAAACAGCAAATCTTCATTGCACTTAGCTCTTATAAGTATTACAAGGTGTCATCAGAAAGTCTTTTTGCTGTAAGCTTTAAAGTATGTCATTTCTAAGGATTTCTTCCTATTTCACTCAGCATTTATATTTTTCACAGAGCTGGATAAATATTCTTCGAAATCCACATTCATGAGTAAAGAATGTAAGATGGGGGAGGAAGAGACAAAATATGCATATATCATTTCCTGCCTGTTATATATTTTATACCTGGTTACTGTGAAAAATTCTGTTGAGTGTCCATGATAAACATTCTTGTAAAGCAAAGAGGTTTCTTTTAAAAAGAGATCCATTACATCTCTTACTCCAAGTTTATATCTTTGAATTTTTTAATGAAAAGTCCTGGAGAAGAAGGAGACATTGCAATGTATTTTATATTACCAGGTGGCTAATCATTTCAATAGAATCTTTCCCATGTAGGTATCTTTTCTTGACATCCTCTTTGCCTCTAACTGAGACAGCTTACAGCAGCAATTAAAACAAAAAAAAATATCCCACCTTGTATGAAAACTTCTTAATTGCTCAATCCAGCCAACTTTAAGCATTTAACTATAGATGATTTTAACAGGAGCAATTAACATTTAAATGTCTTTCTTTTTTGATTCAAGAAAATCTAAAATGCAACATGTTCATGTCTGTAATAGAATACTAAAAGCATATCAATGTGATTATAACTTGAAAAGGCTGTGGGTCGAAGCTGTAAGCACATTTGGGGAAAATCCTGTATTTTTAATCTCACTGGGGTTTAATTCTATTCATAGGAAGGAGGAAAGGATTACATTGCATTATTATGTATTGGATATAAGCAGACAATAGAAAAGGGCCTCTCTTATCTTGTCTTTCCCACTGATTTAATTCTTCCCCTTTGGCTGGATTTTTTTTGCACAGCTGTGGACATTGAGTTGGTATCCAGTTATGAAAACAAATATTGCTCACTACCAAAGGCTTCTATTTCTGTTCAATTTACTCATAAAAACAAATCAAGAAAGTTACATACATGAACCTTCTTGCATGGAAGATAACTTATTGTCACTAAACAAGTGGTATGATACCAACCACTAACACCAACTACATTCAGTGCCAGCACAGCTCACTTTGAACATGCAGGTACAACAGATGGATCTTTCTCTCATTCAATGATATGAAAAAAAATCTCAGGGAGTGACTGTCTTTGTTATATTGTAACATTTATTTAATGGTCAGATGTGCAAATGGCTTCACAGAGGAAAAGTCCATTAAGTTCCAGAGCTATCTTTCAGAAATAGACATAACCACAGATCTGAGGCACAAAACGTGTGAAAATACTACTAGGCAAGAGAAGGTGATTTCTAGCGTAGCAAGCGCAGCAGTTGAACCAAATCCTTCTTCTAGCGTCTCTTTCTTCCCTCAAATTGAGGAGATGGTTTCAAAGAACAGAGGCACAGGGCCAACACCTGTTCCAAAAATCATTTTTAAAAAAAATTTAGAACGACCCATTAGGTGCCTGAAGGCAAACGGAGGCAAACTTGTTAGATTTTCATGCTTGTTTGTTTGTTTGTTTGTTTATTTGTTTATTTATTTCTCAGACTCGAGTGCTGTAAAAGAAAAATAAGAATTTTTTATCGGTCGCCTTTTTTTTTATTGTCTCTAGGATTTGGATAAACCGCGTGTTTTCAGAGTACTGATATTGAGAAATGAAAGATGAGTCACATTCAGCGCGAGGGATTGGGTGAAACAGAACTGACAAGCTCTTTCTTACCTCTCTTTCTCTGTGTGTGTAGTTTCCCAACTCCGTTCATGGGGAAATCAGCGGGAAAGACGACAAGGAAAAGGGGGGAAGGAAGGAAGGGACCAAAGAAAGACTGGGAACGCGCGCGCCTGGCTCTGCGGCTGCCGGCTCGCCGCTCCTCTGTCCTAGGTCGGGGACGCGTTCGGGAAAAAAGAGAAGGGAAGATCCTTCAAACGATGCAAAGATGCGCTGATTTCCAAAAGTGGCCAAAAAACCACCGGCGCTTTAAAGGTTAACTCCTTCTCTGACTAGCGAGCATTTGATCCAAGCACAACAAAAGGTGGCTTTTCAAGCTCCCTGGCCAATGAGAGGAATTAGTGGGCGGAGCCAGGACGCTCCGGGGGTTGGCTTACGGTGGGGTTTTCTTCGTGTTTTTTTTTTTAAAGAAGCTTTTCCTCTCCCCCTCCTTTCGTAGCCCCCTCCTCCTCCTCCTCCTCCTCCTCCTCCTCCTCCTTAGTTTAATAAATTAATGCAGCAGGAAAGTCTGAGGATCCCGCGAATTCTGTCGAGGAGAAGGTAGGACGAGGCGGAAAATGGACCTGATGAAGAAGCAGTCGAGAGACTTTTGGCTTTTTCTTGCTTTCCGATCCTAATGGGGAACCGAAGCCCATGAAACTTACCTTTAGCTTCCTTCCCCGCTTCAGTCATGAGCAATGGGACACCGTCCCTGCAGCAATAATAACTTATTCGCGTGGGATAGATCCCTGGAGGAAGGAATCAAGGGCACCAAAACATCGACCAGCGGGAAAACAACATCTCCGGAACAATGCAGCAAAATGCGGAGGATCGCAAATTCCTTTGGATATAACTGAGGGGGATATAACCCTAAAAGACCGAGGAGATTAGCCCCTGGGTTTCTTTCCCCCCACATGGCCAATTTATTCTCGTGGCATTCTGCATGGTCCAGACGCCCGGTGGGAGCGCTGGGGTTCCACTGAAAGGAAGGGAGCTCTTCTCTTCTTTGCAGGAATCTGGCCGCTTCAACAAGGCTCTTTTAACACGGAGAGCAGCGCGGGAGTTTAAAGGCCAATTTTTTTCTCTCCAAGGTGCTAGAACGTGGGGGAGGGGGGGCGGTTTGCTGTCCAGGGTCCTGAATTCCCAGCGCCTCATCGGTCCGAGCTCAGCGCCTTCCTCTTGCTCGGGCGTCTCTAACTACAAGGATTGTATAGAAAATTAACAAAGAGGAAATTTCCACCATTTTACTCAGTCTGGCATTTATTTATGATTATTACTATTCTTATTTTGTTGCTAAGTGCCAATTTATTGTGCTGACTTGTGGACTACAAATCCATCCGATCTGAAAAAATGTGTAACCTCAATGCATTTGGAGTCTACCTTTGGGAGACCGTAGTATTCTTCAGGTAGGCTTTTTCCTAAACCACTCAGCTAGGGGTGTCTGGGTGTTGGAGATGCTATGCTGGATATGGTACGCTTGCCTTAGTTGAGATCTGTTTGCCAAAACATTTCCAGGCTCTTTGGGGATTCCCTCTTCATATCTTTCGTTCATCTTGTTTATTTGTTGATTGGAGTTATATGTTTTGTTTGTTTCTAATTATTTAATTCTGAATATACGGAGTTTTGACAGCTTTATGAGTTACTCCTTGTAATTAGCACTGCATTCTCTGCCTATAACCGCAGTGCTGAAAACATCGAGTACTCAGACTGGTAAGAAAGCGACAACTAGCGGTGGCAGCAAGCATTGCACGCATCCTACCACAAAACGAATTATTTCTCATTCTGCCTTAAAACATAGAGTTGCTGGGGGACAGGGCTGATCATAAGTTTAAAAGTTTGAATTATGCTTTTATTTATAATGACACATTTAAAAATAATTGCTTTGTGTCAGAAGAATTGCTACAATTGCTCCTCTTGGGCTCCAGAAACCAAGCTGTACTGGTTCACTACAATACATTTTTCACTTTTCAGAAACTTATGCAACTCCTACTTAGAATTAAACCCCTTTTATTTCCATAGCACATACAAGCGGAGAAATGCATAGAAGATTGAAATCTCTGCATGTTTCTGATCAATCTGTTAACTGTATATGATTGAACTGGCAGCAGAGCCACATGGTTCTCTCAGAAGTTCCTGTTAAAGACACAGGGAGAAGGCAAAGTTACTGTACGGGAATGAATATTATAATCTTATATTATGGAAATGTGAAATATCATCAGATGGCATTTGTGGACCTATATTTATTTCACAAGCTGCGAGCTTCATCAATCTTACAAATCATTTGCTCCACATGACTGGAACATTTCATCTTCCATGTGTTTTAGAGGTGGAAAACCTGGTTGTTTGATAAATAATGCTGAATCACTGTATATATCTAGGTACATAGATAAACTACCCATAACCAAATACAAAAAAACCTATAAAAAACTTTCTTTCCTTCCTTCCTCCCTCCCTCCCTCCCTCTCTTCTTTCCCCCTTAGTCTTTGAAAATTAATAAATTTTGTTCCAGTAATGTCAAGATCAGTACTTTTCCAATCTTCTAATATAAAATATTTTAGATCTCTAGTAAGGAGTATATTGATCATCTAAGAGGTCAATTTATCAAGAAAATCTACATTACCAAAGGGTACGCATGCAGCATAAATTCTGCACTCAGTTACACTGCTGAAGTACTATTTACTTCAATAAGCTTTCGAGTGACTTATGTATGGAGTGCAATCTTAGTTGAGAACAAATATGTCCTATGCTTTAGCACCAATTTGCCAAATCTTAATTGCTAATCTTTTATATGATCCTGGCAATTCAACTCTCTATACAGGATAGCAAACACATTTTATTGGAATGCAGGTAACTTATGGGCAGCTTTAGACCATATAATTATATATTAATAAGATTTCAATATTATTAAACTTTCTAAAAGCATATTTTAAATTTTGTCCACTAAGTATTAACAGGGACTTTGTCTTGTGGCAAATACTTTACTTTACCAGGCAACAGAAAAGCAAGAAAAACTATGCAGTTTTTCTCTCCTCATTTTATTGATATATAAATTGCCTATCTTTTCTATGGAACACATGTGCAAAGAAGACTCATTTCAAAACCATCTGATAACAGACATTTGTCATCTTCCTTGAGAATTTTTGGTACCAGCCATTACATTTTCCTATATCCCATATTTAGCCTAAACACATATATACACATGCAGCAACTTTAATGTTGCTATGCTGCATAGAAACCAGGCCTTTCAATTTTATCTGTATTGATGCTTTCCCAATAGTCATCCTGACATAAGAAATTTGAAGCAAATTCTGCAAAAATTTCCAGAAGCAGCAAAGAATCTTCTAAAGAAGACATTGCTAATTTTCAACATGTTGCTTGTTTGTCACCCAAAATTCCAAACTATATTTTATTCATAAATCACTTTTGATATTTTAGAACACTGGATTAAAGAAGATTTTGCAAACAATATGCGCTGTGGAGGGATACTAAGCATGCAATTAGTCAGTCAGTAATCCAATTGCCCATAATGGAACAGAAATATGTACTTAATTAAAAGCACTGAATGATTTTTCAAAGCAGAGTTATTTGAGACTGAAGTAAATGTCAATATCATTTCAATACATAGCCTATGAAAAATAAAAGAAGGAAGGGGAAATGCATCCATAAATTACATGAAAAAGAAAACTAGGCTTCTGATTAAACATAAGATATTCTGATAACCCATTACTAAATGAACAGGGACAAATAACATCTGGTATGTGATTGTAAATATTGTGACATTCCCAATATAAAATTTGCTTGCATTCTATTCAAAGCACTTCTGAAAGAATTCGCAGTTTATTCATAAGTGCCATTTAAATGAAACAATATATAATCAGTTTACATACCAATCTGTGTTTCCTTTAAAGCTTGAAACAGTTCTAACAAATGCTTGGAATGGATTGTTGAGGTGAAAAAAGAAATAAATCAACAAAATCTGGTTGTGTTTTAACACACAAGAGTTTTGCTTTTTTTCTGTCATTAAATGGAGTTTGTTAAAGATAGTAAATATAATATAGAGATATATTACTGTATATGTGGATAGATACACGTGTGTGTGTGTGTGTGTGTGTGTGTGTGTGTGTGTGTGTGTGAATAGACACATACACACACACGCATATATTCCTAAAGAAATAATTCTATTATGTTTCTCCATTTAAGAAACAAGTCCACAAGGTACATAGGCAAGAATGAACATAGGTTTATTGATATACCCATTGTTTTAAAGTTGGCAACATTTTCCACATCTGCTGAATTTTCAAGGTTTTCAAAAATTATAGCAAAGCATAATCAGAAACTAATATCTAAGCCATAGTTTTACAGGTTACTTTATTGGATATAACTTGGAATGTGCCTGTGTGAAGATATTTACCATTTTGGCCAGGTTTTTGGTCTATTTAATTGGATTTGGTTTGAACTTGCCTTTTGGGACTAAAATAAAGTAAGTATAAAGTAAGATATCTAGGTAAATTGACAAAACTAGGATTACAGTTAAAGTACTATCTGGGGCTACGCTGTACTTCACATTTTAAGTATGCTTTTTTGGAGATGAGAGGAATTTGTGTTAACTAGAATTGTAAGGAAGTTTGTCAGGTTAATACACTGAAATTTTCTGGTAGCTTGATAAACGTGTTTAGTTAGTATTTTTCTACTTGTCAGTTTCTATTGCAAAAACATGATCTAATGGGGAGAGGAGGAAATGTACAATATTTAGTTGTCTTTGACAAGCAAGTTAGAGTAGCAATGTTTCATCCCCTATAAAAAAAATCATATATTTTTAAAAAGCTAAAGTCACAAAAATATGTTATGATATGGGATCACAAAATTAAAAGAGAGATTCCATTTCTGTTCTTTTCACTTCCCCTCTGCAACGCCAGATAACACCATAGTGAAAGGGTGTGCGTCACTATAAAAACTGTAACTTTTGTCAGAAAGTTATTTTAAACACTTGAGACATTTGTAGGAGTAAGCATTTCTGTTCCAAAATGTAATGTCCCTTCATCAGGGATCAAGTTAAAATGGCTGTCATGACCACGTGATCAAAGTCCCTCTCCTTTTTTTAAACGCGTGTAACTGCCATCTTGATGTAGAGGCCCAGAATCTCTTTTACATTGATTAGTAGCATGAAAGAATAACATAATGTGTAAACGTCTTTATCGTCTTCTCTTTTTAAAGGAAGTTTAATGGATAATATGTTCTCTACTTGTAAAAAAAATATTTATTTTAAGAACCATTTATATAGCATTTATATAGCATAATAGAACAGCGGTATCCGACTGATATCAGGCTACAATGTTGCATTGGCTTCTTCTCACCAGATTCACCAGCAAAACTTTTAAGAACCCTTTTGACATTTTTTGGACAATCCAAGAAATGAAATTCAAGAAATTCTTCAAACCAAGTTTGGGAATGAAATTATCCCTAGATGGCCAGATTAATCACAAAGCATCATGGGATACTTCATATAATCATGACGTATTTCTGTTTCAATTGCTGTTCGGTTTTTGAAAGATGTAGAAATGGTCAACCAATTCTCTGAAAAGGCTTAGTGAAAATCTCCCATTCTTTTTTCCCCCAGCAGCAATCATTTTACTGACTTTAGGTATTTACAGGCCTAACACTGCACTGCAATTCAAATTTTGGCACCAAGAACTAAGTAAATGATGATTCTTCTTGGGGAACCATTCTTAGTTAAATATTAGTTATTTCAAAACAAATGCCCAAAGCACCTTTATAAAAGATAATAGCAATTTATAAATAAAAAAATAAGGATTTCTACTCCATCCTTCTGCATGGTACATCAAAAATTAAAATATTAGATATTGAGCCAAATGCTAATTTTTGAAGCATCAGTATAAATAAAGCATCATTATATTTGTTCAAATCTTTTACCATCCAAAATAACCTTAAATAAACATTCCAGCAAGCTTCAATTTGTAGATTTTTCTAGTTAAGAGAATTAAATCTTTAGTCATATGTATAGTTCAGTGACAATATGTCCAGTTAGATTTATGGGCCTTGCTTTGTGCTAAGAGTTAAGTTGCTTTTAATGATAGAATATATTCCTTAGCTGTATTTGCTTTCATGGCAAACCAGTAATTATAACTGAAAGGGTTTTATTTCTCAATATATGCTAAACATTGAAGCTGCAAATAGAATTCTATGTATGCTTTTTTTGGAAATTAACTTCTAAGCTTCCTAGGATTGCAACTATTTTGTATAATTTGTACACTAGCTATGATTCAAGGAACCTAGACAAATTAGCATTATAATTACCAAAAAGTATGGATGGAGCATGTATGTAATTTGTATTAGGTAGGATACCTAAAGAACTACTTTTTATTCTATTTTCTGAAATTCCATTAGATGTAAACCTATAGGTGCTGCACATTTTACATATATCTGCAATGAGAAACCAGCATTTGCAAGACAAACACTACAAAAAAGCAAACTAAAGTTTATTATCATTTAGCTGATTTATTTTCCATGTTTCTTTTTATCCATATAAAATTCATAGTTCTGTTAAGCATTCGTAACTGCCAGGTTAGAACTGTAGAGGTATAGAGATTTTGCATAAAATTGTATCAACATGCTAGTCCACTGAAAAATTATATAGACCACCATTTTCCAAAGATCTGTTGTGCACCTATTTGTGCCTTGTTGTTAGAAGTCATCTCTTGGAAAATGAATGTTCTTAAGATAAATTAATCACTGAATATTTGGAATTTATTGAATTCAGTGTGTCATGCTCTCCTAAAGCTTGCACACTAAACTTCATCCCATATATTTGTTGATTTGATTATCTTATCAACAAATATCAGCAAAGTCCTCTATGTGCTGTCTCCAAAATCAATGTCTTATGGTCAAAGAAATAAAAGCAGCTTAATACAGAAAATAAGCCAAAACCAATCTAGTGATTTTTGACTAAAATGTTTCAATATCGTGAAAATAAAGACTATGCCCACCTATTCAACCCGTACCAGAATATTCTTCTCCGAAATTACAGTACTAATATATTCTGGGAAAGTGTAATTGAGAAGGAAGGAAAATGTTCTTTACTAATGCAGAGCAAAATGTGTTATGTACAGACCGTTGCTTGTTCAGGATTTTGCACTGGGTAAGCTGCTCACATAATGCTAAAGCAGTACAGCATGTAAATATATTATCTTGGCAGCAAGTAAAACTGCTTTGGTGCAAAGACATCTTGTTTGAAAACAAATACTCTATGCTTTGCAAATCTCTTTAACAACACAAAAGGTTCGATATTTGTAGAACCTCAGAAATCTGGAAAGTGTTATTTATGTCTTTCCAGACAAGCAGACATATCATCCACCTCATTCTCAAAAAAGGAAGAGGGGGGAAAAGCAGTAAGCATTTGCTGATATGAAGATCATCACATATAAGGACACTGGTTTTTGCAGTGCCATTCATCACTGCCTGGTGCCTTGAGATGGAAACTGGAAGCAGCAACCCAAAATGCACAGAAACCAAATTAATCTCTAAATACGCTCTACATTTTTTTTTTTGTATTAATAACACAGCTTTCAAATATGGGCATAAAATCTACCTCTGTTTTGTAATCAAGAGAGTTATGAATGGACTCTAATTGAAGGCCCTTTCGGTTACATTGCACTTTCATTGTGCTATTTTTGTTTATAGTTTTACATTTGTGCATTTTTTGATGATATTCTTAGTCGTATTTATCATGCTCAAATGAAAAAAATGGGTTATAAAAGTCAAAAACAAACAAGGAAGCTAACAGGAAATTGTGATTGTTGTGACCTGCCCAACAGTGGTTCTTAACATTTTTCTTGTAAATACCCCCACTGTAGTTACTGTGGAAAGAAAAATGTAAGTGTTGCTACAGAAACCACTATTCATTCAATGACCCCGAAGGGGAAAGGGAGGCTAGATGAGAACATTTGCACAAGAGGAAACCGATTCCATCTTGGAAGAAGAAATAATACATTTTGAGGTCAAGTATTCTACATGAAAACTTTAGGATCACATTGTTGCCTTTAGCCTGATATCAAGATGGTTCAGCATATTTAATATATTAAATACATGTAATAAATCAAACTAGAACGCATGTTGATGGATTCTTCAGATCAAATGTAAAATCAGTTCCCTGTTCAAATTTCATTCCCTTTTTGCCAAAAGCTCAGACAAATTTTCACATTAAATCAGATCTCTGAAATCTTAAGGCCTTTTAAGGCCTTCTTGTATCCAATATGTTACAATTGGAGGTAGAAGAAATTGGGGAAACTTTGGAAGTATCAATTCAATAATAAAACCAAGAACTTCTTATATATATCAATAAGTGGATTTAAGGTTACAAAAAAGTTTAGTCTTTAATTTTCTTTTAAAAAACAGGCATGTCCATCACTTTAGGTGTCATATTTTCTTCTGCACTTCTCCCTTATCGGTGGACCTAAATGGGATTGTCTAACTGCTACCACAACACTCAAATAGTAGAAAGGGGGCAGAGAGAGAATGATGTCAGCAACAGCCATTTTATTTCAAATGAAATCCAAGAGGGATGTTCTGCTGTGAACACTGAAAGGAATTCAAAAGGCTAGTTCCATTCCTTCAAGATGGCTCAGTGGGCTGAGTGAGGACAAGAATCAGTCAATTCACACATTCACATTTGTGTGTGTGGGGGGGGTGTTGTTTATTTTGTCCCACCAATTGCTGAGAACAGGACTATGCCATTTGTTTAAAGCACACCAAAACTTCACTAAATCACTGCCTGATGAATAATTCTGTAGGTTCTTCTGTTTTATAGATTCCAACATCAATCAAATATGAATATAATATTACCATAAAATCAACAGTATATGGCTTATTTCAAGGATACGTGACAGGATGAATTGGATATCAAAGCAGTTGTATTTGTTATGCGATTTCATGAAATCAAAAGCAAAGATTATGCATGCCAGAAATGATGACTGTTCAATATATAATGAAATATAGATAAAATCCACTGCTTAGAAAAAGTACTACTCTTATCCAACTTTAACAAATGATTACACTCCCCTACTTTCATTTTAAAAAATCTATTACAAGCTGCCACATTCATGTGGATATGTTATTAAAATGAAGAAATACAGTCATAATAATGTCAGATAAGTAAGGGAGGGTGTCAAGGGGCATACCCACACCAGAATGCAGTAAATGAAATTCTTGCTATTGATTTGAGTGTGTCATGCTCTCCTAAAGCTTGCACACTAAACTTCATCCCATATATTTGTTGATTTGATTATCTTATCAACAAATATCAGCAAAGTCCTCTATGTGCTGTCTCCAAAATCAATGTCTTATGGTCAAAGAAATAAAAGCAGCTTAATACAGAAAATAAGCCAAAACCAATCTAGTGATTTTTGACTAAAATGTTTCAATATCGTGAAAATAAAGACTATGCCCACCTATTCAACCCGTACCAGAATATTCTTCTCCGAAATTACAGTACTAATATATTCTGGGAAAGTGTAATTGAGAAGGAAGGAAAATGTTCTTTACTAATGCAGAGCAAAATGTGTTATGTACAGACCGTTGCTTGTTCAGGATTTTGCACTGGGTAAGCTGCTCACATAATGCTAAAGCAGTACAGCATGTAAATATATTATCTTGGCAGCAAGTAAAACTGCTTTGGTGCAAAGACATCTTGTTTGAAAACAAATACTCTATGCTTTGCAAATCTCTTTAACAACACAAAAGGTTCGATATTTGTAGAACCTCAGAAATCTGGAAAGTGTTATTTATGTCTTTCCAGACAAGCAGACATATCATCCACCTCATTCTCAAAAAAGGAAGAGGGGGGAAAAGCAGTAAGCATTTGCTGATATGAAGATCATCACATATAAGGACACTGGTTTTTGCAGTGCCATTCATCACTGCCTGATGAATAATTCTGTAGGTTCTTCTGTTTTATAGATTCCAACATCAATCAAATATGAATATAATATTACCATAAAATCAACAGTATATGGCTTATTTCAAGGATACGTGACAGGATGAATTGGATATCAAAGCAGTTGTAT
The DNA here is from genome assembly GCF_028640845.1 of Ahaetulla prasina. NCBI lineage: Eukaryota > Metazoa > Chordata > Lepidosauria > Squamata > Colubridae > Ahaetulla > Ahaetulla prasina. The sequence goes on from NC_080540.1 coordinate 88,227,880, forward strand.
TTGTTATGCGATTTCATGAAATCAAAAGCAAAGATTATGCATGCCAGAAATGATGACTGTTCAATATATAATGAAATATAGATAAAATCCACTGCTTAGAAAAAGTACTACTCTTATCCAACTTTAACAAATGATTACACTCCCCTACTTTCATTTTAAAAAATCTATTACAAGCTGCCACATTCATGTGGATATGTTATTAAAATGAAGAAATACAGTCATAATAATGTCAGATAAGTAAGGGAGGGTGTCAAGGGGCATACCCACACCAGAATGCAGTAAATGAAATTCTTGCTATTGATTTGAGTGATTGCAGTTCCCAGAATTTGCAATAGTGAAACATTATCTGCAGATTTTTCAGATTTCAGCTGCCATGATTCCCAAGCCAGAAATGACCAATACATCTGGATAGTCACAATTTAAGAAAATCTACAGTAACAAATATGCTTGATTGTCCAAAAATGATATACTGTAAAATAATAGCAATTCAGGACTTCACTTAATAGTGCCTTTCTATACATTGTGTTATAAAAGTAATCCATTTCCTACTTCAGGGAAATTTGATAGTAAAGACAAGCCCACTGGGCTTCATATATACAACCCTCCTTTGCATAAGTTTCTTTTAAAACCTATTTTGTCAAACATATCAGAAACAAACCAGAAAAGCCATAATTGTTTGTTGGGCCAATTCCTGTTCATTTTCTTTCCTTTTTAGCACCTCTGAAGCTTGTAAGTAGCATAAAATTAAATCAGGACTAAGCCACAAATGAAATCCTGTTCACACATTTTGGTAAGCTACCACTGTAGTTACTGTGGAAAGAAAAATGTAAGTGTTGCTACAGAAACCACTATTCATTCAATGACCCCGAAGGGGAAAGGGAGGCTAGATGAGAACATTTGCACAAGAGGAAACCGATTCCATCTTGGAAGAAGAAATAATACATTTTGAGGTCAAGTATTCTACATGAAAACTTTAGGATCACATTGTTGCCTTTAGCCTGATATCAAGATGGTTCAGCATATTTAATATATTAAATACATGTAATAAATCAAACTAGAACGCATGTTGATGGATTCTTCAGATCAAATGTAAAATCAGTTCCCTGTTCAAATTTCATTCCCTTTTTGCCAAAAGCTCAGACAATTTTCACATTAAATCAGATCTCTGAAATCTTAAGGCCTTTTAAGGCCTTCTTGTATCCAATATGTTACAATTGGAGGTAGAGGAAATTGGGGAAACTTTGGAAGTATCAATTCAATAATAAAACCAAGAACTTCTTATATATATCAATAAGTGGATTTAAGGTTACAAAAAAGTTTAGTCTTTAATTTTCTTTTAAAAAATAGGCATGTCCATCACTTTAGGTGTCATATTTTCTTCTGCACTTCTCCCTTATCGGTGGACCTAAATGGGATTGTCTAACTGCTACCACAACACTCAAATAGTAGAAAGGGGGCAGAGAGAGAATGATGTCAGCAACAGCCATTTTATTTCAAATGAAATCCAAGAGGGATGTTCTGCTGTGAACACTGAAAGGAATTCAAAAGGCTAGTTCCATTCCTTCAAGATGGCTCAGTGGGCTGAGTGAGGACAAGAATCAGTCAATTCACACATTCACATTTGTGTGTGTGGGGGGGGTGTTGTTTATTTTGTCCCACCAATTGCTGAGAACAGGACTATGCCATTTGTTTAAAGCACACCAAAACTTCACTAAATCACTGCCTGATGAATAATTCTGTAGGTTCTTCTGTTTTATAGATTCCAACATCAATCAAATATGAATATAATATTACCATAAAATCAACAGTATATGGCTTATTTCAAGGATACGTGACAGGATGAATTGGATATCAAAGCAGTTGTATTTGTTATGCGATTTCATGAAATCAAAAGCAAAGATTATGCATGCCAGAAATGATGACTGTTCAATATATAATGAAATATAGATAAAATCCACTGCTTAGAAAAAGTACTACTCTTATCCAACTTTAACAAATGATTACACTCCCCTACTTTCATTTTAAAAAATCTATTACAAGCTGCCACATTCATGTGGATATGTTATTAAAATGAAGAAATACAGTCATAATAATGTCAGATAAGTAAGGGAGGGTGTCAAGGGGCATACCCACACCAGAATGCAGTAAATGAAATTCTTGCTATTGATTTGAGTGATTGCAGTTCCCAGAATTTGCAATAGTGAAACATTATCTGCAGATTTTTCAGATTTCAGCTGCCATGATTCCCAAGCCAGAAATGACCAATACATCTGGATAGTCACAATTTAAGAAAATCTACAGTGGAGGACGACTTCCGGTATCCGGTGGCAACGGACGTCTGGAAGGCTTCTCCTGCCTCCAGTGTCCGAATCCGGCCGCCGCCGAGGCCCTCAGGGGCCAGGTGTTCCGAAAAGGACACCTGCCGCACGGACGGCTCGCCAGGGGTCTCCCAGCCGACATACAGGACTGTGGGGACACCAATAGAGGAGGGTAGCCCAGATGCCCCCAAAAATCTCCTTTATACCTACAGAAGGCTACTAATTCAAAAGGCAGCACACAACACACCCCAAGCCATTTAAAAATCTATTACAAGCTGCCACATTCATGTGGATATGTTATTAAAATGAAGAAATACAGTCATAATAATGTCAGATAAGTAAGGGAGGGTGTCAAGGGGCATACCCACACCAGAATGCAGTAAATGAAATTCTTGCTATTGATTTGAGTGATTGCAGTTCCCAGAATTTGCAATAGTGAAACATTATCTGCAGATTTTTCAGATTTCAGCTGCCATGATTCCCAAGCCAGAAATGACCAATACATCTGGATAGTCACAATTTAAGAAAATCTACAGTAACAAATATGCTTGATTGTCCAAAAATGATATACTGTAAAATAATAGCAATTCAGGACTTCACTTAATAGTGCCTTTCTATACATTGTGTTATAAAAGTAATCCATTTCCTACTTCAGGGAAATTTGATAGTAAAGACAAGCCCACTGGGCTTCATATATACAACCCTCCTTTGCATAAGTTTCTTTAAAACCTATTTTGTCAAACATATCAGAAACAAACCAGAAAAGCCATAATTGTTTGTTGGGCCAATTCCCTGTTCATTTTTCTTTCCTTTTTTAGCACCTCTGAAGCTTGTAAGTAGCATAAAATTAAATCAGGACTAAGCCACAAATGAAATCCTGTTCACACATTTTGGTAAGCTACCACTGTAGTTAGTATGCCAGCAGCAAATTGAGTTTAAAACAAATTAAAGTTTATTTTGGTGATGCTGTTCACACATTTTGGTAAGCTACCACTGTAGTTAGTATGCCAGCAGCAAATTGAGTTTAAAACAAATTAAAGTTTATTTTGGTGATGCTGTTCACACATTTTGGTAAGCTACCACTGTAGTTAGTATGCCAGCAGCAAATTGAGTTTAAAACAAATGTTTACTAGCTTAAAACAAATTAAAGTTTATTTTGGTGATGCTGTTCACACATTTTGGTAGCTACCACTGTAGTTAGTATGCCAGCAGCAAATTGAGTTTAAAACAAATTAAAGTTTATTTTGGTGATGCTGTTCACACATTTTGGTAGCTACCACTGTAGTTAGTATGCCAGCAGCAAATTGAGTTTAAAACAAATTAAAGTTTATTTTGGTGATGCTGTTCACACATTTTGGTAGCTACCACTGTAGTTAGTATGCCAGCAGCAAATTGAGTTTAAAACAAATGTTTACTAGCTTAAAACAAATTAAAGTTTATTTTGGTGATGCTGTTCACACATTTTGGTAAGCTACCACTGTAGTTAGTATGCCAGCAGCAAATTGAGTTTAAAACAAATGTTTACTAGCTTAAAACAAATGTTTACTAGCTTAAAACAAATTAAAGTTTATTTTGGTGATGCTGTTCACACATTTTGGTAGCTACCACTGTAGTTAGTATGCCAGCAGCAAATTGAGTTTAAAACAAATTAAAGTTTATTTTGGTGATGCTGTTCACACATTTTGGTAAGCTACCACTGTAGTTAGTATGCCAGCAGCAAATTGAGTTTAAAACAAATGTTTACTAGCTTAAAACAAATGTTTACTAGCTTAAAACAAATGTTTACTAGCTTAAAACAAATTAAAGTTTATTTTGGTGATGCTGTTCACACATTTTGGTAAGCTACCACTGTAGTTAGTATGCCAGCAGCAAATTGAGTTTAAAACAAATGTTTACTAGCTTAAAACAAATGTTTACTAGCTTAAAACAAATTAAAGTTTATTTTGGTGATGCTGTTCACACATTTTGGTAGCTACCACTGTAGTTAGTATGCCAGCAGCAAATTGAGTTTAAAACAAATGTTTACTAGCTTAAAACAAATGTTTACTAGCTTAAAACAAATGTTTACTAGCTTAAAACAAATGTTTACTAGCTTAAAACAAATTAAAGTTTATTTTGGTGATGCTGTTCACACATTTTGGTAGCTACCACTGTAGTTAGTATGCCAGCAGCAAATTGAGTTTAAAACAAATGTTTACTAGCTTAAAACAAATTAAAGTTTATTTTGGTGATGCTGTTCACACATTATGCTGAGAGAGAAAAAAAAGGCTATTGTATTGTAGTGTAATTTTACAGCACAGTGATCATCTCTAATAGCCTACCGGTATATAATTTTGGGCTCAGTCCTCTGGAAAGCCACTGATAGGAGGCTTAATTACTAAAGTTCATTTTTTCCTTTTTTAGCACCTCTGAAGCTTGTAAGTAGCATAAAATTAAATCAGGACTAAGCCACAAATGAAATCCTGTTCACACATTTTGGTAAGCTACCACTGTAGTTAGTATGCCAGCAGCAAATTGAGTTTAAAACAAATGTTTACTAGCTTAAAACAAATGTTTACTAGCTTAAAACAAATGTTTACTAGCTTAAAACAAATGTTTACTAGCTTAAAACAAATGTTTACTAGCTTAAAACAAATGTTTACTAGCTTAAAACAAATGTTTACTAGCTTAAAACAAATGTTTACTAGCTTAAAACAAATGTTTACTAGCTTAAAACAAATGTTTACTAGCTTAAAACAAATGTTTACTAGCTTAAAACAAATTAAAGTTTATTTTGGTGATGCTGTTCACACATTTTGGTAGCTACCACTGTAGTTAGTATGCCAGCAGCAAATTGAGTTTAAAACAAATGTTTACTAGCTTAAAACAAATTAAAGTTTATTTTGGTGATGCTGTTCACACATTTTGGTAGCTACCACTGTAGTTAGTATGCCAGCAGCAAATTGAGTTTAAAACAAATGTTTACTAGCTTAAAACAAATGTTTACTAGCTTAAAACAAATGTTTACTAGCTTAAAACAAATGTTTACTAGCTTAAAACAAATGTTTACTAGCTTAAAACAAATGTTTACTAGCTTAAAACAAATGTTTACTAGCTTAAAACAAATGTTTACTAGCTTAAAACAAATGTTTACTAGCTTAAAACAAATGTTTACTAGCTTAAAACAAATTAAAGTTTATTTTGGTGATGCTGTTCACACATTTTGGTAGCTACCACTGTAGTTAGTATGCCAGCAGCAAATTGAGTTTAAAACAAATGTTTACTAGCTTAAAACAAATTAAAGTTTATTTTGGTGATGCTGTTCACACATTTTGGTAAGCTACCACTGTAGTTAGTATGCCAGCAGCAAATTGAGTTTAAAACAAATGTTTACTAGCTTAAAACAAATTAAAGTTTATTTTGGTGATGCTGTTCACACATTATGCTGAGAGAGAAAAAAAAGGCTATTGTATTGTAGTGTAATTTTACAGCACAGTGATCATCTCTAATAGCCTACCGGTATATAATTTTGGGCTCAGTCCTCTGGAAAGCCACTGATAGGAGGCTTAATTACTAAAGTTCATTTTTTCCTTTTTTTAAAAAAAGGGAAGAGTCGAGTCATAGACCATCTATATATAGTATAATATTAAGTTTTCATGGGGTACATTTCAAAATGGATCCCTTCCACAGTGATATGAAAAAAGCAACACAAGAACAAAAACTAACTTGAGCTCAAGTAAAAACTGCATAAAAAGCAACATTTCTCCCCTAAACGAAGACATAATATGGCACAGAGCAAAGAGACGGTTTCTAATTAATGCCATGGTCAGTTGCCTCCTATCAAAGTGATGACAGCAGAGCTGTCTCTGTATGGGCACGTTCATTAGGGAAATGAGAGAATAGCCAGGTGGAGGCAGCACTTAAGGTGATGTGGGACAGAGAGGACATCATTAATTATGGGCCTGGGATTTGGAAAAGCCAGACTCCACTATCAGGCTGTTCGGAGCAGTTGGTAGCAAGAGCCTTGCTCCTATGAAAAGGCTTCCTTTCCTCTGGCTTTATGATATTACGCCAGCTTTGGATTATCTGGCCTCTGTTTGCCTAACTGGGTTTGGGCTCTTTTATGGGTTTACAAGAAGCTTTAGCAGGAAGGAGCGATGGGCGATGGGTGGCTCCATGGACATGAGCAACTTGCTGCAGTCTCAAGCAGAGAGCTTCGTGCTCTTCTTTTCCAGGGTTTCAGTTTTGTAATGGTTTCCTGCGGCAACAGCAGCAATAACTGTTCCAGGCAAGGACAATTTGACATCTGCCATCAGAGAGAGCTTGCCCTCTCCCTCTGCCCTTGGCGTGCATGGCCAGGTGTCATGCCAGGATGGGACATCTGCACAGCATCTTCCTGGGAGCCCAAGTTCTTTTTTCTTTCCCCCCCCCCCAATTGAGCCCTTTTCTCAAATGCACAAAGACTTCATCTGGTGCCTGTTTTGGCTGACAAGCAGCTGCAGCCAGCTAAAGCAGGAAAGGAAAACAGCTCGAGTCATTTCCGTACGTGCATTCTCATGCTGCTCAGGGTATGGATTCAGCAAATGAGCTATCTAAACCATAAATGTGAAGTAGTGCCCCATCGCAGATTAATCCATTGTAAAAGCATCCTATCTGTGATTTTTTTAAGGGGGATCCTGTGCCATTTTGGGACTGTAGATTAGTATTAATGTGGTATTCCTGCGCATTTCCTTCCTCCTTGCGGGTCATTTATCTTCAGCAGTCCCCGCCATCTGTAAACTGACATCATCTCTTTATGCTTCATATAGAATTCAGCATCACACCTCCTCAAGGACTCTGACTTCGGGACTAAATATATTGGCTCAGGCATCCATGAACCCCTAAAATATGAGTCAGCAAATATGACTTCCCAAATCCCCTTCTTTTCAGGGGAAACTGTCTGTGAAACTGTCATTTTTTTTCTCTTTTTGACACAAAGGCATATAGAATTTTCTCTAGGCATGTGCAAGTTATGTGTGTGTGTTAAAACTGTGGGGACACCAATAGAGGGAGGGTAGCCCAGATGCCCCCCAAAAAATCTCCTTTATACCTACAGAAGGCTACTAATTCAAAGGCAGCACACAACACACCCCAAGCCATTTAAAAATCTGCCTGACTTGTTCTTAATTGAATTACATACAAATATGGGCTACTCTCTCTATTTTTAATATTTAATCTCTTATTCAAAAAAACTGTGCATGTTAAAGTCTATTATTATTTATGCTGCAGAAGCCAAACTAGATCTGAAGCAATGCTAATACAAAATATAGAAACAACACCCTGGAGAAAGTTTGAATGGACACCAGTCCTTGCTTCAAGGTGTATACAAAAATGGTTTATGCAGAAGCCTCTAGAGATTAAAGCTGTCAGTTATTTGAAAATATTGAATTAAACAGGCAGACAAGGGGGGAAAGATGGGAGTGAACGGGAAATGGCCCAAAAGATTGTGCAGGATGGGCTAAACCTTCTAGACAACAGCAGCAGCAGTAACAACAAAACAACAACAACAACAACAACAACAACAACAACAACAACAACAGATAGATAGGGGAAGGAAGAAAACAATCTGACAAGCATAAGTGAATTAGAGGAAAAATAAGAGAAAACATATGTTGGATAGGAAGAGGGGAGGAGGGAAGAGGAGGCTTAAAAACCAAAGCAGCTGCAAATATTTTGAGATCAAGATAGCCAGGACTGCTTGTCAGATATTATTTTATTTCAAAGAGAACAGAGATCCCTTTCTTTTCACCCAGGAATGAGGCAGGTTGCCCATTCAGATATATTTATACAGCCTGCCTCCCTCCATGCTTTTTAAACTGGTTCCATTCTTCAAAGGAATTTCCCCAGAGACTATCAGAATGCTGGTGTTTTAACATCATTTTAAAGTGACTTTACAAACAAATCTGATACAGATCTCTCCCTGGAGTTTTATGATCTCTCTTGTAATTGTATGATTCTTCCTCTGGCTAAAATATGCATTTCTGAACTTATTTTGCATCTCAGGAGTCTGGAACTTCCATCATTTATTATACCAAAGTTCTTCATATCAGCTTCTTCCAATCTAGTATTTTCCTGAGTCAGACTCAGAACTGTCCCTTTCAAGGTAGCCATGCTACCCAGGAATACTTTGATCCATGCTAAATAATTGCATGTGGAAGGAACTAAATTGGGGGAAAGCTGCTATATTGGCTGTGATCTGTGAAGGGCCGGTTTAGCTCTGCCTGGTAAGGCCTGTTATTAAGAACACAAAGCCTGCAATTACTGCAGGTTCGAGCCCGGCCCAAGGTTGACTCAGCCTTCCATCCTTTATAAGGTAGGTAAAATGAGGACCCAGATTGTTGGGGGGGCAATAAGTTGACTTTGTAAATATATACAAATAGAATGAGACTATTGCCCTATACATTGTAAGCCGCCCTGAGTCTTCGGAGAAGGGCGGGGTATAAATGTAAACAAAAAAAAAAAAATCTATGATTTCATCTTTTTAACCTACTGAAAATTGTACTTTTACATGAGAGATTAGCATTAAAGGCAGTGGTAGGGGCTACTGGTTTGCCCCAGATCGGGCTAACCAGTAGCAGCGGCAGAAGACTCCGCCCACCCAACCAGATACTTCAGCGTATATGCAGAAGTGTCACGCTGAGCAGACGTGCATGCGCACTCATGAGTGAACCGGTAGCAACGGGTTTTGAAACCCGCCCCTAATTTAAGGTCTCCAAGCACAGGTCTCTGTTGGAAATGGGGAGGTTTAAACTAATTCATTTTATTAATGATTCCCATAATTTTGAAGGAAGAGCCATATAATTTACTCAGGGCTTTAAAAAAGATGCTTACACTACTGACTCCCATAGATTCTTCTATATGTATTCATATTTCGCTAGCATTCATGCAAAAGCTTTATTGAACTAAACAAGCCACTAGGATTACATAAACTGTAGCAGCTGTATGTACAATGTCCTCAAGCAAACACCTCCTGGTCAGCAGCTTTGCAGTGTCCTTTTGCGTTCTCACTGTCTTCATGTGAAAATAACTTGCACAGACAAACAGGCCATAAGTATGCTTAAGGTCAAAGCAGTAGACATCTTCATCTGCTGCTGGATTGTTTCTGAATTTATATCTGTCTTGGAAAAGAGAATAGCTAGATGAGACTTGAAATATTACAGCAATTAGTAATCCTGGTAAAGAGATATTTACTGACAGTGAAGACTAGGTAGCGTCATTGCATCACTCATCTCATCTCCTGTAGCTCAGTTCTATTTGTAGACACGAATATACTGAGGAAAGGGAATCCTATTTTTTTTGCTTTTTATACGCCTGATTAATCTTGTACTGGAAGAATAATTTATTTATCTGATCAATTTGTGATGTATTCAGCTGTCAAAAATAGCTACTCTATTCAAAACAACCATTGCCTAGTTCCTGGCACGTACATTGCCATGTATAGAATAAGTCAATGATATGCCAAATTCAGTGGCATTTACTGATTAATTTATAAGTGAAGTATAATTTTGGCTTATATTAGTCACATAGTGGGAGAACTTCATCCATAGACTGTAACTAAAATAGTACATTTTAATGTACAATTCCAGAATCATTCAGATAATGGCAATGACTATTTCCAATTTAGAAGCATTAGCTTCTGTACACACAATGCCTGACATCTGCAAAGCATATTTTCCATACCTCCATACAACAAATTCATAGCAGTTCTTGGAAAAGCATATGATTGCAGTTTATATTCACAAGTTTTCTTTTTTCTTTTTTTTTAAGGTATGCAATAAAAATATTACATTGGAATGTAATAGTTGCCTACTTTGATGTACTTTGACTGTGGATTGCAGATTAAAACTTAAGGTTTTTTTTTCAGTAAGACTACATTAGGTCAATATTATGTCATAGACCATGGATTTAACCAAATAGAAGTCTCAAGTTCTGTTGGCTACCTAAAAATATTTGAGGGAGATGTGGAGTCTATCCATTCTCAACTAACAGAACTAACCATGAGTATACATTAGATCAAAATAAAATCATAGAATTCCCAGGCACTAAACAAGAGTCATGTAGTTCTCAATTTCAGCAACTTTAAGAGATGAAGATTTCAGCTCTCAGAATTTCCCAGCCATCAAGTGCTTGGTGGATGAATTCACCATATATCATCCCAGATATTAGAATTCCTCCACTTGAACACATCCAGTTAAGAGTAGAAGCTTACTTCCTTTGTTTCCTCCAGTTTCCCAAAAATGTCTCTAACAGCTTGAATCAGCTCTTCTGTCTTTTGAATCCATTATTCTGTGTTCTGGATTGTGAAACAATAGTCTCAAATCTCTTCTGTCCTAGCATTTGAACCTGTTCATATTCCTATTCAAGTCATCTACCCATTTCGTTCATTTCCTCTTTCTTTGATCATTATTATTCAGTATAGGGCCTGAACTACAGAGAAATATTACTTCCAATGAAATGGAAATTATAATGCTGATAATGCTGCCTAAAATTGCATTTATTTTTGTTTATTTATTTATTTATTTTTGCACTCACACCACACTCCAGATACATACTTGGTTTATAAAACGACTGCTCCAAGATAGTTAAAAATAGAACTGAGCACCGATTGCTGTAGTGGTTAAGGCATCACTCCAGGCTAGAAACTGCGAGTCCAACACCAGCTGGGTGACTTTGGGTCAATCACACTCTCTCAGTCCTAGGAAGGAGACAACAGCAAACCACTTCTGAAAATTGCAGGGCTTGTCCAGGGAGTCAACAGGAATCAAGTCTGATTCAAAGGAACAAGCAAAACAAAACAAAAACGAAGCCTGTGCATTTTTTAAAAAAATTTCTTAATATTTTGAATTTTTCTTTAGATTTTCGTTCAATTATTTTCATCCCATTTCTCTAACCTATCAAGATCATTTTGAATCTTACTTCTGTCTTTTATTTAGAAGACAGATTTCGATATCCCATCCAATTTGGCACCTGTAAATTTTCTAAGCCATTTCTTTGTATGTTGAAGTGGAATGAGACAACTCACCACAGACAACTTGCTGTGGCCACCTTGCCATGGTCAACTCTGCACTGCAGCCCATTCACCATGGCCAACTTGCTGTGGGACAACTCACTGCAGGACAATTCAACAATTCAATTTAATTATTTAAAATAAATAAAAAAATTGTTTTAAATTTTGTCATACGTATTTCATTTTGTCCCTCCTTTTGCATCTGCTGTTTAATTATTTTATTCCACCATTTCTAGAATTTCCTATGGAGCAAAACCTCACCTGCTCTAAAAACTCTAGTGGCATCCAATAAAATAGTACTGTATACATTTATATAAACAGACGTGATTTGCATGTGGATGCTATTAGCATTTATCTTAGCATAAAACATTTTTTTCAAAAGTCCTTAGAAGAAAAGAGAAAAAAATCTAAAGTTCTTAGGGTGAATTAAATTTTTCAACATGGAATATTTCATTCTTATTGTCATCATTTTTACATAGTAACAGACTGCAGAAATGCCACAAGCAAAGTGATTTATTTAATTTTTTAATCTGTTCTAATCCAGGAATTTGATAGCAATACTAAAGACTGTCAACTATTCTGACTTGTTCTTATATTAACTTCTTAATGTTAATTCTGACATCCTCACATCTTCTAATATATACTAATGTTCACATAAAATTATTGTCAAGACCCAGTCAAAGTCTTGAATCAGTTTTTTGTCTCTGCGATTCGAGATGTGATGGACTTCAAGTCCCAGAATTCTCAGTCAGTATGGATAATGTTTAATGCTCCTAGAGGACACCTGGTTCGGAAAGACTACACTGAATAATTGATTTATTATAGGCAATCCTCTTGCACTAATCAGAAAACACAACTATATTTGCGTTTACATTTTGCACCCAAACAAAAAAAAAAACCCTTTAGCTTTTACCTTTACTGAAAACTACACAAAGTAACTGAGTGTTACTGAGGTAAATTCATGATACCCTACTCCTGTTTAAGTAGCAAACAAAAAGTTAAATTGATTGGAAATTATGCTAACCTACAAAAGCAAGGTGGGACGGAACTGGCTCTACCCACAACTACCAAAGTCTTACATGAATAAATTAAGAAAAATTGACATAAAAATGGAGTTAGTACTCATTTAACGATCTTCTCCAAAGCAATTGAAATAATGACATTGAATCAGCAGGTATATCCATGCCTGTTATGAGAATGTCTGAATTAAGTAGAACTTTTATGTGCCCAGCTGTTAATGTGCTTCCTGTCAAGATCCTGATATCATGGAGTGCCAGATAGGGTAGAAGCTGGACCAATAAGCAGTGATAATTTGGAGAAGTATGGAGATCAATCCCATCACTTATGTTCTAAATACATTTGCCTAAATAAGGTTGAAATGTCTCCCTGTTTCCCAATGGTATCAGATACATCAGTCAAAGAGAACTAATTAGAATGCATATTTTCACATTTTAAGGTCCATTAAAGGGATCATACAGAAGAAAAACAAGTTTCTTAAGCGACTTAAGAAATGTGTGATCTTGCTAGGACTTGCCAAGAACAGCAACAGTGGGTGCTAAATATCCAATTGAGTCCAAAAGACTTGCAGTGCAGATAGGAGAGCAGTCCTGATATTAAAACTGAAAACAGCAACCAACATGCACCCTTGGTGGTACAGTGGTTAGAATGCATTATTGCAGACAAACTCTGCCAATAGCCTGGAGTTTGTTCTTAATGGGGTTCAAAGTTGACCCAGCCTTCCATCCTTCTGAGGTCAGTAAAATGAGGATCAGATTGTTGGAGGCAATATGCTGACATTGTAAACTGCCCAGAGAGTGCTGGAAAGTACCATGGGGCGATATATAAGTTTAAGTGCTACTGCTATGCACCCAAATCTAAATATTCATTTCTGAAACTGTAGCTGGAGTCACTGAGCTACATAATATCAAGTGGAAATAATAAGCTCTTTGATAGTTAGAGGAAAAGTGACAGAGTGACAATGCTGCTCACCAGAGGATTTCTCCATGAAGATGTTCCATTTCTTAACAAGAGAGTGGATAATATCTGAAAGGCCACGGCATATTTAAAGATCAGTGGACAAAAATCACTTGTTGGAACCCAAAGGGGCTTTTTTCAAAAGGCAACGGGACTTTCTTGGTTTTTCTTTGAAAACATTTTGCTTTTCATCCAAGAAGTTTCTGCAGTTCATAACTGAAGAAGCTTCTTGGATGAGAAGTGAAAGATTTTCAAAGAAAAAACCAAGAAAGTCCAATTTCCTTTTTGAAAAAAAAACAACCCCTTTGGAACAGCCATGACTTGGATGGTTGAAAATCTCCATAGACACTTGTTGGAACAAGTTTTCCACTTTCTGGGTTCTGTCTAGTGGGATCCACTTCTCTATTTATTAATTATACAATTTATAAGTAAGATGTTTAAATTAATTAGTACTCGCGTGAGTAGGCATTGCACAGGAACCCATCAGAGAGTATGACCTATATTCTATTTCCTGTCACTTTCCACCATTTCTATTGTTCTTGTCAAACAGGGTGAATTATAACCCAGTGGATTCCATTAGCTCACTAGCTGAAGCAGTACCCCACTGCCTACTCCTAAAAGATTGGCCGGACGAAAAGTTTATTAGATTTTATACCAAGAAAAAAAAAGGATCTATTACTAGAACATCTGGTTAATCAATTAAAAATTCACCTTAAAATGGGTCTTAAAGCCTTCTTTGAAAAATAATATTAAGGTCTTAGAGCATTTTCATAGTAGCATCTAGCTGTCATTGAAGCAATGTAAACTCTTGCAACATTTCAGTAACAATGATGGTTGGATGAATCTAGAAGGCATCATGGTTATTTCCACACTAGTAGCTTATTGCATCTTCATAGCACAGCACAGCCATTATTAATAAGAAATAAAGCTTGTCTGCATTACTGTTATTTTGGAAAAAATGATAGTTGGGTAACTTTAGAAGATACTATAAATTGTTAGTGCAAAACTGACTTATAAGTCTCTAGCAGGAAAATGACCTTTAGGAATTTATCAAAGCACTGTAAAGTACTTGGACTTACACTGATTTTAGACAGCTGAAGCATATGCTTACATCACTTTTGTGAAATCAAGGAACTTTAAAATGATTGATTTTGTCCCTGGCTTTTTACATGATTTTTTTTCTCCTGGTTATAGTTGCCATTTATAAATTTGACCAGATAGTAAACCTTCTATGCCTTCTTTATCATAAATACCTCTCGGCAACCAACCCAAGCAATACCTGTTAATGGAAAATAAAATTTATTGACAATAACCATCATAATATCAAGCTGTGTGAATTCAAGCTTGAAATGGATAGCTGAAAAATATAAGTGAGTTTCCTTCCATTATTTTTGTAATAGGAAAAAAAAAGGAAAAAATGCTTTTTATCTGCCTTGAATTTGTCCCTGGGCTATTAGATGACGCAATGTTACTACCTGCATTTTCTAAAATGTAGTATAGCTCACTATTTGAAGTAGATATGGTATTTCTTGCATTTAGCTTGTTCTTTAAAATATTTTAAAATCATTAATGTTAGGCAAACATTTGGTAAATGCAGGCTCACCTTTCCTGTACTTGTTTTTATCCTACTGATTAATTCTGAGTGATCAATTCTGCTAGCCAGGGACTTTCAGGGACTTTCAGAGAGTAACCTAAAAGCCAGGCTATCTTTTGATTCTCCTGGACAAGAGGATGAGACTAGAAAGCAGAATGAATCCAGTGTTTGCCTAAGGTTGGAAGGCAAACAAAGCAGACTTTATGGTAATGCTGAAATGCCAGAAATGTGGGTTCTATAGCAACCTGAGTCATTTTTTTCTTCCAAAATAACTTGAGTTAGGATAGTATCATACCAATACTGGAACTGGAACATATTTGTTTCCCCCAGAGTGAAATTCACTAGGTGTTCATTACAAGCTATCTTCTAGCATGGTAAGAATAGAGAAGGAAAAAATATACAGTAGTGAGAGTCAGATTTGATCTTAGTAATTCAAATTCCAAGCCATGTACCATGTCCTTTGGGCGGCGGGGAGACTATTTGAATTGGACTCAGAAATGAATTCTTAGGCCAGGAAAGAGAGAAATGACTAGTATGATAATATATCCATAATCCCAGAGTAAATATTGATGTAATACTTACAACTGTAACTATCATTTCACCGGAATAATATCCTTCTCAGAGACCTTCTGTTCCAGAAAATATTCCAGGTCTCTTCTTGAAGGAGGAGAAGGCTTTTTCTTCTTATTTAAAGCCAAGCCAATAGTCTAGGGACTTGCTTCCCATCCTACAAAAGTGTCTTAATATATAGATCCATCCTTAGCTTGCTAAGGGATGTAAATGTTGGGAAGGGATATTCTGCCCAGCTGGAGATTATAGTACAATGGATACACAATAGCACTAGCACTTAGACTTATATACCTCTTCACAGTCCTTTATAGCCCTCGCTAAGTGGTTTACAGAGTCAGCATTTTGCCCCCAACAATCTGGGTCCTCATTTTACTGACCTCGGAAGGATGGAAGGCTGAGTCAGCTTTGAGCCAGGTGAGATTTGAACTGCCAAACTGCAGGCAACCAGCAGTCAGCAGAAGTATCCTGCAGTACTACATTCCAACCACTGCGCCACCGCGGTTCAAGATGTGCAGTTTCTCAAACCATTGGCTACCATCCCCCCAACCAACACTTCCCCTTCCATTGACCCACACACACCTGACATGACTTCCCCATCACAAGACCCATCACAAGACCCTTACTTGACACACCCACACTTGACCCATCATCAAAGCCTTTATAAGCAGAAAAACACAGACACATCCCCTAAACTCTGTTGAAGATGTTACTTAGCCTGGTATCGAGATTTTCAGAAACCAACCCCCAAGCTCAGATAATGAACATCCACCCTCATCCTACACCTGGGCTACAGATATTCACCACCATCACAAACCTACCATCATGGCACATTGATCTCAGAACTGCTATATTGAGAAAATATACTTGGTTTGGGTTATGAGCACCTAGTGATAAAGATAGAAAATATGGACTCTTCCATATGTCTGGTGTTTTGTGGCTTCTATATCTTTCATAAATAACACAGTATATACATTTTTTTAAAAAAAAATATTGCTTTCTCGCCCTTAAGGGTGATATGTGTCTTCCTCAATCTTGAGTCCTCTGTCAGAGGTTTGGGAGTTTGAGGGGTTTCATTTGTCATTACAAAATTCAAATTGTTAATTTAGTAGTAAAGCTGAGTGCTCTGAACTCAGCTGATTTTAATATCTTCCTAATCCAAACATTTTGCCTGCAAAGCTCTGCCCCAATTCCACCTGCATCTATAGACCCTGGTATATTTTACATAATATAGGCATAAATATAAATTCCACATTATTCAGAGTACAGTATATATTATTCATTGGATCAATTGAACTCTTTTCCAAAGACAGAGTCGTGCTTGCTGCAGATAGAGGTGGCTACATGTAGGTGTCTTCACTATTCATAAGAAAACAGTTTGAATTCCTATACTGTTGGGAATTGCCTTTCTATAGACTTTTCTTGCATGCTAAAATCAATGCTGTACATACAGGAAGAAAAAATATCTGCTTTTGCTTTGCCCTTTGCTTCATCTCATGCATGCAGGAACTTTGGGATGTCTTCTTTTTTAAACAAACTTTATATTTTACTGCCTCATTCCCCATAGTCTTTCTATAGCCCATGGTTAATGAGAAGAAATCAGTATATTGCATTTTCTGGCATCTCATTGCTGAACTGGCAGGATTCTTTGGGCACCAACTCATTTGCTGTTAAATTGAATTTTTTCTCCTCCTGGCTCATTTCTATGCAGAATCTTTTTTGGAATACAGATTTATAGCCCACTATTGATTTCCTTTCTCCCCATTTACTCCTGAGCTTATACCAGTTTTTAAACTAACCGCAGTATATTCCCCCAGACTGATCTAGAGAAGATAGTTACTTTAAAAAAATATATACAAACATTTTTTTCATCCTTAATGGACTTAAATATTCAACATAGATTTTTTTTCATCTAAGTTTTAATGCACCTATACTTATTTTTTTTCTTCAAAATTAATCGTAACTGCTCACAATTTACAACAGATACCTTGCTTGAATCAGTATGACATTTTGTGTGTGTGTGTGTGTGTGTGTGATTGTATGTGGGAATGAGAGACAGGAGGAAGAGCCACAGCCAGGACAACAGTCAGATAAAATGGCAGCTTAATCCACAGAAGGAATGAGGGTATAGCAAATGTTTCAGAAGGGACCTTCTTAGTTTCTTGGGCTTTAAAGACAATAGGAGAACAATGTACTTCCAGTCTTACAAGACTTATGTCAGCCTTGTGAAGTAGCCCAGATAAGACACCCACCCAGAAGTACTAGTTCTACTTTATTGTAACATTACATTAACAGAAGTTTGCTAAACTATCTTTCTCTCCCAATCACTTTTACAGCCAAAGAAATTAGTGAGGATCCTTTCTAAAACATTTGCCACATGCACATTCCTTCTGTGGGCTAAGCTGCCTTTTATCCAGCCATTGGCCTGGCTCTGGCAATTCCCCCGTCTCCAAAAGTTATCTCCAGACATTATTACGGTGTGCGCATGTGATATTTGCAGTTTATTTCTGATCAATGTATTTCTCTAAGCAATGTGTCTTCACATGTATTCCATGCACACCCAGAGATTCTGCATTTTCTGTGTGACTGAGATGTAAAAAAACTCTGGCCAGCAAGATAGACCTATGTGTCACTGAGAATACCTACCTTCTCAGAGAATCATTGACCTGAAGATTGAATATGGGCTCCATGAAAGGCTATTGTTATTCTGTGACCATGGAAATGCATGAGTCCTCTAGAGAAATAAAACTTGGTAAAATGAGTTTAAATGAGAAATAAATGGAGTCATTCAAGAGGGGGAAACACTCTCTGTGAAAGAGCAATATAATCTAATATAAGATTTCACATAATGTCTGGTTTTGAATCTCATCTTTCGGAATATTATTTTGGTGGAATGAGAAAAAAAGTTCAGAGGAGAAGGTGAGGAATAACTCAAAATGATTAGCAGAAAACCAGAGGGAACTAGGTGCCTTACTGGACCATCAGTTAACTACGAACCAGCAGCGTGCTGCACCTGCCAAAAAAAAAAAAGAGCCTGTGCAGTCCTAAGCTGCATCAACAGAGATATAGCATCAAGATTACAAGAAGTGATAGTACCACTATATTGATATTGCACTAGTAAGGCCACACTCAAAATCCTATGTATAGTTCTGGTTGCCATGATACAAACACAATGCTGAGACCCTAGAAAAAGTGCAGAGAAGAGTAACAAAGATGTTAAGGCGACTAAAGGCTAACCCATAGGATGAATGGTTAAGGCAACTAAGCATGTCTAGCCTAATGAAGAGAAGAATTGGGAGTGATATGCGAACTGTCTTCCAGTATTTGAGGAACAGTCATGGGAGAAAGGGTTAACTTATTCTCCAAAGCATCTGAGAACAGGACAAGAAGCAATGGGTGGAACATTGTTAATGAGAGATCCAAATTGGAACTAATTGGAGGTCTTCAAGAAAAGATTGGGCAGCCATTTGTCCAGGATGCAATAAGGTCTCCTGGTCTAGAAGACTTCCAAGGTCCTTCCAGCCCTATGATTTTATAATTCTATGATTTCATTTCCTAGAGATAAACGAAAATGCTCACGTATGTTAGGGGCCCAAATGTAAAGCTTTCAAACCAATGTTCCTTAAGAGTATTATCTTTGACCTGTATTATTTGAGTTTGGTAGAATTTGCTTATCTGTTTCATGTGGCATTTGTGCCTTTCAACCACTCATGACCTGTGATCTCAGAATATAGGCAGTCACTTTACTCTAATAAGATTCTCCCATTCCTTGAGGCTGCAAAACTATATGAAAGTTCCCAAGAGTGAATGTCATCAAATTGAGTAAAAATGTTCAAAAATAGTTAATTCATTGGTTTTTTTTTAAATTAATCTGCAAGTACATTGTGTTTGTTTTCAATAGCAGAAGTGTTTTTACGCACTTAAATCTTTTATTCTAAGCTTGGGAATTGGATGTTTATGGAAGTCGAGGAGGAACTGAAAGTTACGTCCAATGATATTTTGCTTCAGGGTTATTTATTTCCCTGGAAGAATAAACAAGGTCCCTCACATGTGCACCCCAAGCTTCTTCCTACCAACCAAACAAACAAACAAACACCCTTCCATTTAGGTTCATAAACATTTGATGAAATGGGAAATGACATTAAAATTACAAGGGATGTTTAAATAAAACAGCTACATTTTTAAACACTCACAACTAAGAAAAGAAAGACCATCTCTCCGTATCGACATTAAAAAGAGACTACATTTTTCATATTTAATAGGACTGACTATTACAACCTGTTTATTCACATTTACTCATTGCTTTATCCGGTGCTGTCAAGTAGTTAACTGATGCTCATTTATCCTGGGGCGACCCACAACTGGATCTTTTGTTTAATGTGGTCTGTTTTCTTCCTTGCAGTTGCCTTCTATCCTACCCGTTCTAGGATTCTGTTTGCATAGCTACAGAATCTGTAACTGGTGGCGCAGTGGTTAGAGTGCACTTCTGCTGACTGCTGGCTGCCAGCAGTTTGGCAGTTTGAATCTCACCAGGCTCAAGGTTGACTCAGCCTTCCATCCTTCTGAGGTGGGTAAAACGAGGACCCAGGTTGTTGGGGCCAATATGCTGACTCTGTAAACCACTTAGAGAGGGCTGTAAAGCCCTGTGAAGTGGCATATAAGTCTAAGTGCTATTGCTATTGGTATTTTGGCTTAGTGGATTTCCAGTGGCCAGGTCACATAATTTTGTTGTTGTTGTTGGCTTCTGATAATTTCAAGACCTGTGATACTTGGATGGTACTGCAGCAGACAGAATCAAAACTTCCCACCTTTTTGTGGAAAAATATGGAACCAAGAGCCTATATCCTGAATTTATTTTGCCCCTTAAACTCCCAGTGGGAAAACTGCCCCATGTTTTAAAGAGCTCCCTCTTCCTCAAAAAAATGCTAAAAACTGATGCATCTTTATGAGGATTTTCTGATGATAATAAAGATCACAATCAGCCCATCAATCACCATTAGCTGGTTCAGGATGTTTTAGGGACCCAGAAAATTAGGTTCAAATAACAATAGCACTTAGACATATACCACTATATATTGCTTTACAGCCCTCTCTAAGCCATTTACAGAGTCAGCATATTGCCCCCAGCAATCTGGGTCCTCATTTTACCAACCTTGGAAGGATGGAAGGCTGAGTCAACCTTGAGCTGGTCAGGATCAAACTCCTGGCTGTGGGCAAAATTAAGCTGCAATACTGCACTTTAACACTGTGCCACCATGACTCTATAAGTGTGTTGTGTGACTCAACTAGAACAAGAGTCCCTATAGGTAACCAGATGATGACATCCTCCTCCTTCTCATCTGTGAATCTACCCACTTACCCACCCAAGCAAGATGGTACAGTTAACTGTTAGTTGATGAAAGGATGATCTGTTGCATGGATGAGAAAATCCCTGCCATTTCAGAGGGAGGGAGGGAAGGAGAGATTGCCATCACAATTAAAACACCAAGCTGTCAAAAGTTGCATATGAACCTCAGTAGATTTCTCCATCTTCCATACTTTAAATAGTGAGTAAGAGATGGAGAAATCTGTTATTACATTCAGATTTTGAAGCTCAAATCATCCTGCATTTCTTCCTTTTGCACATATTTCTGAAGATAGTGTAATCTCCTAGTTGGACCTTCCAACTCCAAACCCCATATCTGAAAACAAATCTGACTTAATCTTAAACCTAACTGTATCCAGCTGAGAGAAGCAAAGATGAAAAGATGCAAGGTGGTGCCAGGTTAGGAAAAGAAACACGGAACCAAGATACTAAAAAGAATGCAACTCTCCCAGTTTTTGTCCTCTATCCAGGCAGCTGTTCTTTTCTCTACCTGTTAAACTACACCCTTGTTCATTAACAAGTATCAATGGGACCTGTGTGTGGGCAGACACAAACTGCCCACAGCATGCAACCCTGCATAGAAGCTCAGCAAGCCTATATATTGCAAGCTTCCTAAATTCACTGGTTGTTACAGGATTTAGACATGAGTATTTTTTAAACTCTACAATTCAAGCATTTCTATATGCAAAACAATTGGAAAACTAAATGTCTTTGTTATGTTGTTTTTAATATGTTTGGACAGAGACAGAGACCTTCAATTATCTGAGATGCCTTGAAACCAAGCAAATTTCTTTCTCAAATAATAATCCATTTAGATACTGGAAATCTTCACGCCCTGAAATTTCTGTGCTGTGCAAAGGGGAGTGGCCTGACCCTGGAAAAAGAAAACAGCACCATAATTTTTGTTCTTCTTTGGTATCTACCATTTGATTACATGATAATAGATGCTCCATGAGTGGTGCGGTGGCCTAGAGGTGGAGCTTTCACCTCACGATCAGGAGGCTGTGAGTTCAATCCTAGGTAGAGGCAGATATTTCTCTCTCTGGGCACAATGAGAATATATCTGCTGAACAAAACTCCGCATTGGCAACAGGAAGGACATCCAGCCAGTAAACACTCAGCTCCATTCAGTTGCCCAGACTCCACCTCACAAAGGATTATGGGGTCATTAAAAGAAAAGATAATAGACTCTCTGTAACAGAACATGGGCAATCTTGATATTACCTCACTAAAGTAAGAGTCCAAAATTCACAACTCTGATTTGGTGAATGACTTTCCCTTGCTGAATCGTATGTAGCAGTCTACATTCAGGAATGTTTGGACTGAGCAAACAAATATTTGCAGAACATCATTAGCAATTCACAAAGGTATCCATAAGGACTTGTAATAGGCATTGTCTTAGCTACAAAGAATGCCAGCCTCAATTCCTACAGCATGGGACAAAAGATATAACTCTGAGAAGAGTAGATGGGCTACTAATTCAATCTTTGCTTGCTCTCTTCTTTTTGGCTCAGCCTCGCCGCTTCCAAAGAAACTGGAGCAGCAGCTCGATCCGCTCCTAAACTTATGTCCCCTTCAGATTTCCTGGATAAATTGATGGGAAGGACGTCAGGATACGATGCCAGAATCAGGCCTAATTTTAAAGGTATGCAGCTTCCCCCCCCCCCATCTCCAATTCCATTCCATTTTATTTGGATGAGAGCATGATTTAGAAATTGGTTAATATTACAGGCTTTGTGTCATGCCAAGTAACAACTTTGTGTTTTGTTCTCATTCCTCCTTTCAGTGCATGCAGTGGATGAGCCAGACTAGATGGGCAGCAGTAGCTGAAAGATAGAAGCAGACTGGGTTCATTTAAACCAGGGATGCTGCCTAGAAAGTCCAAATACTTGTCTGCAATAAAACCATAATCATTGGTTTGCAAAAGTAGACAACCAGCATTTTAAACAGAAATTTTTACCTCAGCTTCTTTGCCAGGAAAGGTGAGGCAAGGGGGAAAATAGCCTTTAAAATGTGGGAGGGGGGTGTTCCCCCACTTGTGGAGTAGGCTGCCAAAATACCCTTGCATTTCTGAATGTTGCTCTATTTGTAAATCCAGACAGAAAAAAACTGTAACCAGAAAAAGAAGAAAATCTATTTCTAGGGGGGAAATAGCAGTTGCTTCCAGGAAGAAGCATGTTTAATTAATGAAAGAAATGATCATGTTATCCTCTGTTTAACAAATGCCTCCTGACCTCCTTTTCTTACATGGCACATTCCAAAACTACTGGACCATAGCTCAGAGAATTTTTAGCCAGCGTACTGCAGAAATGGTACACATACAAACAGAAAAGCTGAATATAAATCAACTAGTTTGAAAACTAGTTAGTAAACTAAAAAGGAATAGACAGCTTCATCTATCTCATGTGTCTTGAGTCATATCCAGAACTGTCCTATTGCCTTTAAATCACTGGATGCAAAGTGGCCATCCACAGGATAAATATATTCAAATCCATGCATTGTTATGGAAAGTGAACATGAGATGGCTCTTGATTGCTTTGAAATGCAAATTGAACAAAATCCTCCAGCAAATATGTTCCATTACATTACATTCAATGAGTCATCCCCAGAAAAATACATGCAAGATTACAACCTAAGCGTATATATAGTGTTACATTCTGCCTTCAGTAGAAGGTGCTCTGAAAGTGATTGCCAAGTTGTTACTAATTCTGAGTATTAGCATTTTGTCTTTTACTAATTCCTTAATATATTAAGGGTAGATTCACTAATTTAGAGAACAGAATCTGCAATCCAACACACTGAAGTTTAATCAGTTGTTAGAAACACCCTATGGATAGGCTGAGTGTGATTGCCATAAACCCTCCCAAAATAATCAATTAAAAAATTCCCTTTGTCCAAAATTATATCTTTTTTTTGTTTGTTTACATTTATACCCCGCCCTTCTCCGAAGACTCAAGGCGGCTTACAATGTATAAGGCAATAGTCATTGCCAAAACTACTATAAATTTTATTCGTTTAACTATAGACTTCCATATAACAAATGTCTATGAGATAGCCTGAAGATGGGAATTCCATTGCTCTATTTGCATGTATTAATTTGATATGTTGGTTTAACTTCTACTGGCATCCCATAAATATAAAGTACTTACATCTTAAATAAATAGTTTATTTCAATTGTTTTTTTTCTCTTCTGGGGAGGAAATGGTGAACTGAAAACAGCTCCACTGTTTGAATAGACCAAGTCTTCAATAATTCATCTCTGGTCAAGGAGAGGAATTGAGATCGCCCATAAGTGCTCCAGACAGTTTCAAAATTGCAAGGCAGCTGCCTCTGGCAAGCTTAAAGCTCAAAGGAGGATTAAAACTTTTATTTTAAAAAGTGGCAAGCCAACTAAGGTTCCAGATAAATTTGAAATAAAATTTTGAAATTAATTATAAAGAATCCTTAAAGGAACTAAATATTACAACTAAAGGAGAACATTGAAACTTAATTTACAAATACAAAATAAACCAATTTAATTTAGCACTGGATATACTGAAAGATATTTTTGAGCAATGGACTCAGAAGTTAATTTTAAAAGTGCCTATCTCTATAGACAGATTGTGTTAAAAGATGATATGGAAGAGAAATAAGTTTTACCTGAAAAGATTGAGACTGCTTTTAAAATTGAGCTAAAAATAACAGGCCACAAAAATGAAATGGAAAAAGCTATTATACTAGGCATACAAACTGGCTGATGCCTTAATAATTAAAAGAGATATACAAATAACAAACCAAAAGAGTAATGTGGATAATTTTCTTGTATTGGATTTATAAGAGAGTCTTGTTAAAGTTTTGAAGAATTTTGTGAGAAGGGATGAAATAAAAAATGAAAACAACTTCTAGAATATCCTGTATATTTGAAGAGATTAATGATCAAGATTGTTAGAAGTAAAAAGAAGGAATATAATGTTCATTTATTTGATCAAGGCTAAAATAAATATGCTGTTATCTCTGGTAACCCTTAATGGACTTTTGGCAACATCAGGACTAAAGTGACTATGTTTTAAGAATTTAATAACCTTCCTGTGTCTCTACTATTATATGGATTACAATAATGTGGGAATTAAACAATTTAATTAAACAATTAAACTGAGCTGTCCCTAGAAAACAGTTGGAAAGGCTTTTATTTTAAACTAAATCACTCAAATTCATGCACATCTATCTACAAATGATCGTCTTTTATGTTTTCACATTCATTTCTATAATGCATATGCACATGAAACAAAGAGGAGTTTGAATGAATTTATTAGATTTTACATTACAATTGTTGCAGGAAGTGCTAGGGTTATATCACTGGCTTTTAAACTGAGTTTGTTAAGCCATATATAGACAAGTGTATATATATTTCAAACACTTGGGTGCCTGCAAGAGGGGCATGAGCCAACACTTAAACTCATTTTGTGCACTTACACACTTCATGTAACAGCTGAAAAATAAGCCATTGTGTAATTTTAGCATTCCCAGTTAATAATGGGGATTGAGGACTAAGAGATCAAAGAAGAGATTATTTTCAGATGGTATGCATCTCATCTGCCCCTCTAGCAAACCTAGCATTCGTCCAGGATGATCTCATAGCCTGTGAAAATGTTTATCTTTTGAAATTCATGCAACAGCAGCTCCATCAGATTTGGACAATCTGTCTACATTCTGTCAGCACAAACATCCAAGCAAGGTCAGCCAAAAGAGCTGTTTTGAATGTGAACACTTTTTCAACACAGTGAGAAATCTCATCTGATAGGTAATATATCTGATAGGGGAAGCTGGCCAGTTGATGTTATACTGTCTAAAAGCACCTTTTATTGCCAAGATCAATCAGGATGCACAGAGGGACCACTGTGGAAATCTCATGTGAAATAATTAATACTATTTTCTGAGTCTTCACTGTCCTAGAAGACTAAATAGAAATAATACTTTCTATGCATAGTAAATGTCTCAGTCATCCAGGTCAGGGGTCTCCAACCTTGGTCCCTTTAAGACTTGTGGACTTCAACCCCCAGAGTTCCTCAGCCAGAAAAGCTGGCTGAGGAACCCTGGGAGTTGAAGTCCACAAGTCTTAAAGGGACCAAGGTTGGAGACCCCTGATCCAGGTCATGGTTGTCCCATGCTTCTTTTCAAGAGGCAATTGGACTTTCTGGTTTTTCTTTGAAGACCATTCACTTCTCATCCAAGAAGCTTTTTCAGCTGTGAAAGTCCAGTTGCCTCTTGAAAAAAGCACCTTTGGAATACTTTCTATGATTTAATATATCATTATTACTTAATAATTAATTAATAAAATATATTAATTTATAATATAAAAATATTTTTAATAACAATGTGAGCCTTAAGCTACCAGATTTTAAAGTAGTTGGCGCTCTTTGAGCTTGATTGTAGATATTTCATTACCCAGCTAGATAATATCATCACCGCTAGAGAAGTATGTCTCTGTTTATATACAATAGTTTGCCATATCAGCATTGGTGGGTGTGTGGTTTTCTTCTTTGTAGTTTCTTGATTGGGGTATTGTTTTCTGCTTAATTATTTTTGTGATATTAATCCCTACTTATTTGGTTGTTGGAGAGAAGGTGTTCTGGTCTTTTGGCTTTCTTCGTAGCTTTATTGCCTTTTTTTTTAATGCCTTTTTGAATGGTGTGTAAATGTGGTTTATCTCTATATGTCTATTGATGGTTGAATGCCCCGTTTCCAGGAATTCCCTAGCATTTTTGTATTTAGCTTGATCTAGGATGCTCATTTCAAATGCCATTTGAAACTATGGTTGAGTCTTCACATGTTGTTGTGCCTCGTCCTCCTCAGCCGGGCCCCTCCCATCTCCTCCCGGACCTGTTATCATACTCCGAGTCTGATAATGAAGATGAATGGCCTGTCATGCCTCCAGCCCCCAGCCCTGGCCCCATGCCCAGAGAGGAGTCAAGGAGTGAAAAGAGAAATCCAATACAGCTCACTCATACTGTGTGTGTTCCTTCGACGCAGCCATCAGCAGGAAGTCAGCCAAGTGGTGCAATTACCCAGACCTTCTCCCTCTGACCCCTCCCTTTCCCAGATGCCGACAGTAGAGACAGCTGAAGACAATTGAGAGTGGAAGGATCCTCGCTTCCAGAGATTTGAGAGGCAACGCCAGCAGAAGGAAGGGTGGGGCAGGCCTGGATAAATGCTGAGTCATGGAGCCACACCCCACAGCCTATATAAAAGACCTGCTTTTGGCATTCCAACCTTGGGTCAAGCAAAGTCTCATCTAGTTTGCTGAAGTCACAACTTGGACTCCTGCCTGAGAAACCTCGAAGGAATTTGGCAAAGCTGCAGAGGCTTCATTGCCACGTTTGATACGGACTTCCTTGGCCCGGTCGTCGGAGGGGGAGGGGGACACGACATATGTCTTATGAGTTTTCATCATGTCTTCTGTCTGCTACTTGGTGTTCATGAATGCACTCTGCTAGTCTTCTGTCTGTCCTATATAGTGGCTGTTACAGTCCTTACACTGTATGTTATAGATGACTCCTATATTTTCTTCTTGGGCAGCTGGGTCTTTTGGCTTATTTTGGAAGTCTTTAGTTTGTGTGCTTTGATGATGCCATGTGGTTCTAATAGTCAGTTGGTTGTTTCTGAGTTGTTATTCGTGTAGGTGTTGCCATTTTCATAATTTGTGCTGGTTATGGTTGTGCTGTATTTGACTGAGTAGTCAGACACTTTTTGATAAAGCCACCAAGGTTTGAATGTCAAGTTACTCATAAAGACCAGAAGGATGCCCAGGATAGAAGTAAAATTGAACTTCTCTGAAGCCATTTTGACGTTTTTGAGGAAAGCATAAAAGGTCATTATTCATTGTGAATTTTCCTTGCCCCCCACAAGTCTTGCATGCAGCCACTCAGGAAAGAGTTTTCAGCTGAAACATTGTTCTTAATATGTGTGTTTCTCTTTAGCAACTACAATCGTTCAATAGCTACCATCTAATACATTAAGTAACATTTGTCACACTAGAAATGCTTGGGTGGAACCTGCTGATAAGCAAATACTTTTGCCTTTTCTTGGATATTTACAATGCCGTAGATCTTTTTGATGATTACCAAACACAGTTATGATATTTCCTTAAAGTTTGATTGATTGATTGATTGATTGATTCATTTATTCATTCATTCATTGACTTGACTTGATTTGTACAGCCAGTCATC
The DNA here is from genome assembly GCF_028640845.1 of Ahaetulla prasina. NCBI lineage: Eukaryota > Metazoa > Chordata > Lepidosauria > Squamata > Colubridae > Ahaetulla > Ahaetulla prasina. The sequence continues at coordinate 88,255,928 of NC_080540.1, forward strand.
TCAGTCAATGTGTGCCGTATATATTACTAACTGTGCAGCTGCATTCTGCATCAACTGAAGTTTTCAAATGTGCTTCAGGGACAGTCCTATGTAGAGTGCATATTAGTAGGCTAAATGAGTGGCAGCGAACAGGGCCTCCCAATCCAGGATTGGACACAACTGATGCACCACCCAAAGGTGTACAAAGGCTCGCCTGGTCACGGCTGCCATTTGCTCTTTAAGAAGGAGCGATGAGTGTAGGAGGATCCCCAGATTGTGCACCGAGTCTGCCTGGGGTCGTACAACCTCAACAAAAGTAAAGATGGCAGAATCTTCTCTCCAAAAGATCCAAATCAGGGGTGAAATCCAGCATTTTCTGACAGATTCTGGTGAACTGGTAGCGGAAATTTTGAGTAGTTTGGAAAACCAGCAAATACCACCTCTGGCTGGCCCCAGAGTGGGGTGGGAATGGAAATTTTGCAGTATCCTTCCCCTGCCATGCCCACCAAGCCATGCCACGCCCACCAAGCCATGTCCACAGTAAAAAAAAATTAATTTCACCAGCGGTCCAAATACCCACAGCTGCTCAGTCTTGCTTGGGTTGAATATTAATTAAATCTATATAATCATTCAAAGTTCAGATTTATAAGAAATTATTGTCTTAGCTTTGGGAAACATCACAGCAAAGGATAGAATAATGTAGCAAGTTTAATAACTCTACATAGATGTTTGGTGATAGTGATTGAAAGGCCCCTTTTCTTCTTTTTCCTTGTTCCCATCTGGGTTTGTTATCCTTGCCATCTGGATTCTTTTTTTGTTTGTTTTAATGTTTTGTTTTTTCAAAACAATTTGTAAACCTCACAGAATTTCTGGGAGTTGGGGAGCATGTAATAAAGTACAACAACAATATATTCTAAAGCAGCTTTCCCTTTAGCTGTTAGTTCTAACAACTCCCAAAATTTCCAAATAGTAGGGCTATAGTTGAGCAAGAAACATTGTTATACAATTCTAATTCAGCAAACCAAAGAGAGTAATAATCTTCAAGAGATGAATGGATGGCTATACTGAAATGGCACATCCTGCCAGTGGTGAAATGTAAAATTTGTTACTACCAGTTCGGTGGGTGTGGCTTGGGGGGAAGTAATGTGACTGGGTGGGCGTGGCCAACTTTCTTTTTTTTTTACTTTCAAAAGCATTTTTTCTACAAACCTCTTTGGTCAAAGAGGTTGTAAAAAAATGCTTTTAAAAGGCTCTGATTATCCCAGCTGAGTTGCCTGATTGTCAGAGGCTTTTGTTTTTTTTTATCAGCATTTTTTTGTCTTTAAAAGAAAAAAAAGCCTCTGATGATCAGGCAACTCAGTTGGGATCATCAGAGCCTTTAAAAAGCATTTTTTTACAACCTCTTCGGCCAAAGAAGTTGTAGAAGACATGCTTTTAAAAGGCTCTGACGATCCCAGCTGAGCCATGCGATCATCATAGGCTTTTTTTTTTTTACTTTCAAAAGCATTTTTTCAGGTGAAGAAAAATGCTTTTAAGAGTAAAAAAATAGCCTCTGCTGATCATGCGGCTCAGCTGGGCATGGGGGGAGGCTAGGGATTTTTGTGACCAGTTCTCCGAACCACCCGCTGCCATCACTACCGGATTGGGAGATCCGGTCCGAACCAGGAGCACTTCATCCCTGCATCCTGCTCATCAAATTATTTTGACTACGTAAGCATTTTGAGGGTTGGCTCGTGGACGTTGCTGCATACAGCACCCTAGAGAAAAGGTTAGGTGCTACAAATTCAGCCAGTGCCTTACTGATCCAACACGACTACAAGCTGAACTCAGTCCAGCTTTTTTTTAAAAAAAAAAACACTGACATAAACTCTATACAGGGTAGATCTCTCACCGTGATCTAACATCTTAGGCTTTCTTCTGCAACATACATCACCCCTGCAGAGCAGATCATACATCTACCTTTCTCCATGATATGTCAAACAGCCATACAGCGTTTCTGTGTTTTATCTGTTTGCTCCTTGATAACAAGCCCCTTGCAGAGCAGAGTCAAAAGAGCAAAATTCACATGAACTTCCTTGAATAAATATTAACACCGAGAATTAGTTCTTCGGCATACTGAATCTTGATAACTAACATGGGAACCCTCCAGTTCTTATGTATTGGCGAGCTCATTAAGACAGGGTCTCTTTGAAGCTTTTATAATGTCTTTTTTTCCCAGGTTGTTTACAAAATGTTCTGAGAATCCCTTACTTTGATAAGTCTGCAGTGACTTTTCCCACCTGCTGATTGTTTATTATAGAGACTTGTTCTTTTTCAGCCTCATCTCTCATACCTGAAGTCGGGAAAGAGAGGGTATTCATTCCACAAGCGGGTGAGGTTAAGATAGAAAAGTAGATGAATGGATGTTTTTCCCCTGAATCCTTTGTTCCTTGAATATATTCTTTTTCTTGAAGGATCCTTGAGAACAAATGGTAAGACATAGATCGGCATTGTTTTTATAGCCTGAGTTTAGAATGCACACTTCTCAGCACTAGGAGGAACAAATAAATGAGGTATGCTAAACACATAATTTCAAAGTGCTATTAACCATTGCATTTACTCCTCCAGTCTAATTGCAAACATACACATTTCATTAAATGTAAAGATCAGCCCATCTCAGTGTCTTGTGGCAGGTAATGAAAGATAAATATAAAATTTGTTGCTAAAATTAAGCTGAAACCTAATGAAATAGTTTGGTAAAATGGAAGTAAAATTCCAAAACATATCTCTCTCTCTCTCCCTCCCTCCCTCCTTCTCTCTCTCTCTCTCTCTCCCTCCCTCCCCCCCCTCCAAATAAACATCTATAATTTCTTAATGCTTTGCAAACCCACTAAAAGAAAGTTAATAAGTTCTGTATAACTGAATCTGGAAACTTACGTATTAGATTCATATATATATACAAGAGAAGCTTTGATAGGATAGCACTGCAGACATAGGCAGGGACAATAATTTATAGTGTTCAAGCATTGAATTTAGAATTTAGAGTTATAATAATAACAACAGAGTTGGAAGGGACCTTGGAGGCCTTCTAGTCCAACCCCCTGCCCAGGCAGAAAACCCTACACCATCTCAGACAGATGGTTATCCAACATTTTCTTAAAAATTTCCAGTGTTGGTGCATTCACAACTTCTGCAGGCAAGTTGTTCCACTTATTGATTGTTCTAACTGTCAGGAAATTTCTCCTTAGTTCAAAGTTGCTTCTTTCCTTGATCAGTTTCCACCCATTGCTTCTTGTTCTACCCTCAGGTGCTTTGGAGAACAGCCCAACTCCCTCTTCTTTGTGGCAGCCCCTGAGATATTGGAACACTGCTATCATGTCTCCCCTAGTCCTTCTTTTCATTAAACTAGATATACCCAGTTCCTGCAATCGTTCTTCATATGTTTTAGCCTCCAGTCCCCTAATCATTTTTGTTGCTCTTGTCTGCACTCTTTCTAGAGTCTCAGCATCTTTTTTACATCACGGCGACCAAAACTGGATGCAATATTCCAAGTGTGGCCTTACCAAGGCATTATAAAGTGGCACTAACACTTCACGTGATCTTGATTCTATCCCTCTGTTTATGCAGCCCGGAATTGAGTTGGCATTTTTAGCAGCTGCTGCACACTGCTGGCTCATATCTAAATGGTTGTCCACTAGGACTCCAAGATCCCTCTCACAGGTACTACTATTGAGCAAGGTACCACATATACGGTACCTGTGCATTTTGTTATTTTTGCCTAAATGTAGAACCTTACTTTTTTCACTGTTGAATTTCATTTTATTTATTTATTTATTTATTTATTTATTTATTTAAATTATTTATTTATTAATTAAATTATTTATTTATTAATTAATTAATTTATTTATTTATTATTTTGTCACAACAATATATATAAGCATCACACAAAAAGATTATATAGTATATAAACATATATATGAGGGAATATTAAGAGATATTAGCATATATATATATAAGAAGATAAAAAAAAGAAAAACAATAGGACAGGAACGGTAGGCACGTTTGTGCTCTTATGCATGCCCCTTATGGTCCTCTTAGGAATGGGGTGAGGTCAATAGTAGAAAGTTTTTGGTTAAAGCTTTTGGGATTATGGGAAGAGACCACAGAGTCAGGTAAAGTGTTCCAAGCACTGATGATTCTGTTACAGAAGTCATATTTTCTGCAATCTAGATTAAAGCGGTTAACATTAAGTTTAAAGCTATTGGTTGCTCTTGTATTATTGCAATTAAAGCTGAAGTAGTCTTTAACAGGAAGGACATTACAATAGATGATTCTATGAGTTAAACTTAGGTCTTGTCGAAGGCAATGGAGTTCTAAGTTTTCTAAGCCCAGGATTTCAAGTCTGGTGGGATAAGGTATTTTGTTGTTTTCAGAGGTGTGAAGAACTCTTCTTGTAAAATACTTCTGGACACGTTCAATTGTATTGATGTTCGAAATGTGGTGAGGGTTCCAGACAGGCGACAGGTATTCTAGAATTGGTCTAGCGAGTGTTTTATATGCTCTGGTTAGTAGTGTAGTGTTTTCGGAAAAGAAGCTACGCAAGAATAGGTTTACAACTCTTAGAGCCCTTTTTGCTATGTAGTTGCAGTGTGCTTTGGCACTTAGATCATTTGATATGAAAACTCCAAGGTCTTTAACAGTGTGGGGGTCATCTGTAAGATAATGTCCATCAAGTATGTACTTAGTGTTTGGGTTCTTTTTTCCAATCTGTAAGACTGAGCATTTGCTGGTTGAGATTTGGAGTTGCCAAGTTTTAGACCAAGCGGTTAGATGATCAAAGTCTTTTTGAATGGTAGATGTATTGTCTGTGGTGTTAAATAGTTTGACATCGTCAGCAAAGAGAACACAATTACCTGAGATATGGTCACAAAGATCATTTATGTATAGTATGAAGAGTGTTGGTCCAAGGACGCTGCCTTGAGGAACGCCACTCTTGACAGGAACAGGGTTTGATAAAGCATTGCCAATTTTGACCACTTGTTGTCTGTTAGACAGAAAAGCAGATATCCATTTGTGAAGGGGTCCAGAAATGCCATAGGATTTTAGTTTTAGGAGACGTTTATCATGTACTACTGAGTCAAAAGCTTTGCAGAAGTCTATGTAGATTGCATCTGTTAATTTTTTTCTGAAATCAAATTGTTTATTAGAGAGTAGGTTGTTTGTTTCTAAGTGTAAGGTAATGGATTGGTTGATGATTGATTCCATAACTTTGCAGGTAACGCAGCACAGAGAGATTGGCCTGTAATTTTCAACTAGATTGGGATGACAGTGGCTAGTTTGGGAAGGGAACTAGTCATGAAAGCTTTATCAAAGATTATGCTTAGGGGTTCTGCTATATTAGTGGAAAGTTTTTTTTTTTTTATTGAAAGAGTTTTAAAAAAAACAAAAACATTTTCCCCCTTTTTTCCCCCTCCCTCCCAAAAAAAAAAAAAAAACAAAACATCCCCCTCCCTCCCCCACCCCCGGCTTCCCGGGTCAATCACAAGGTAAAGTCCAATCCAAATAACCACATCCAAAGCTTTTCGTCTCCCAACCCCCTCCCCATTACATAAAATAACTTTCTAATTATTCAAAGGCAATCTGATATTTCTTAATCTGATATCTGTTTTGTAGATAATCAATCCATTTTTTCCATTCAATTAAATCAATTAACTTGGCTGAGATGGCTAAAATCTCAGCGTTTTTAAAAGACAATACGCAGGAAAGATATTTAATTGAATAGTGGAAAGTTTTTTTAAGAAGTATGCACATAGTCCATCGGGTCCAATAGATAGCGATGGATTCAAGTTATGAAGGGCTTTTCCAACATTATCTTCTGTGAAATCTATGTGTTAAGTCGTCATACTCATTGCTGGTATGATTTGGGAATGTTGGATATGTGTCGTCGCTGTTAACAAAAACTGAGCCAAAGAATATGTTGAAGAGGTTTGCTTTAACTGTTTCGTCATTGCATTCTTTGCCTTTAGAATCTTTTAGTTAGATTAGATAGATTAGATAGATAGATTAGATAGCGCCCAATGTTCAAGTCTGTCAAGATCTTTCTGTAACTTGAGCCTATCTTCTGGAGTGTTGGCTATTCCTGCCAGCTTGGTGTCATCTGCAAATTTGATGAGTTCCCCATCTATCCCCTTGTCCAAGTCATTGATGAAGATGTTGAAGAGTAGTGGGCCTAAAACAGAGCCTTGGGGTACTCCACTGCATACTTCCCTCCATGTGGATGTAGTTCCATTGAGGACTACACGTTGAGTGCGGTTGGTCAGCCAGTTACGAATCCATCTGGTAGTGGTGCTGTCTAACCCACATTTTTCTACTTTATCTAGTAGTAGGTTATGGTCTACTTTATCAAATGCTTTACTGAAGTCCAAATAAATTATATCGACAGCATTCCTCTGGTCTACTAATTTTGTCACTTTGTCAAAGAATCCAATAAGATTAGTCTGGCATGATCTGTTTTTGACAAACCCATGTTGGCTTTTGGTTATTACTTTGTTTGCTTCTAGGTGTTCAATGATTCGTTGCTTGATTATCTTTTCCAGAATCTTCCCTGGTATTGAGGTCAGACTGATAGGTCTGTAGTTTCCTGGATCTGTTTTTTTTCCTTTTTTGAAGATGGGAACTACATCAGCTCTTTTCCAGTCCTCTGGCAGTTCCCCTGTGCTCCAGGATCTTTGAAAGATATAGTTCAGTGGTTCTGAGATCTCGTCTGCCAGTTCCTTCAGAACCTTGGGGTGTAATCCATCCGGTCCTGGTGATTTGAACTCGTCTAGGGTAGATAGATGTTCACTTACCATTTTCTTCCCTGTTTTAACTTGTGTTCCTAACCTGTTTTTTGTGGTGCTGTTTTTGATAGGTTGGATTGTTTTTTCCTTTTGTGTAAAGACAGATGCAAAATATGAGTTAAGTAGATCTGCTTTCTCCCTGTTGCTTGTCACCTTCTTGCCACTTCCTCCCAGCAATGGGCCAATTGTTTCCTTGACTTTTTTCTTGTTTTTAACATGTTGGAAGAAGCTTTTTTTGAATTTAAATTAAATTAAAGGAGATTAAATTAAATTAAAAGAGAGTTAGTTACTCTCCTTTAATTTCACCAAGCTACTGTGGATAAAAGGGAACACAGATTGTGCTTCCCTGTGGCCTGGAAAAAGCATATTGCCTCAATGAAAAAGCAATGCATCCACAAAAGGAACCAGGAGGGTATAATTCAAGTGAATCTATGCAAAAGTCTATTTTCATGGATTCACATTTATAACAATGATTGCAACTGAAACAGAAATAGTAACTGCTCCATAGCAGCATGCCATTTTGTGAAAGCACCTACAACATGCTTATACAATTCCACTTATACCCAATAGCCCCACAGCATCTTGCTGCTTTTTATTTTTATTTTATTTTGTTTTATTGGAACCTCCCTAAGAATGTCCTTGTTTTGCTGTCAATTTCTTACATATTCACCCCAAGGCCTTTTTGTCCCTTTCCTTATCAGTCCAGACTGTGGGATCCTGGGAGGTAAGAAATATAGCAAAATTGCATTTCAATACTCTTTTGACTTAAAAATAATGGTTATGGAACACACATTTATAAAATGCAAAGAATCAAAGAACCCAGGAATAACTGTTTTCAAAGCTGTGCCTTTCTCTAATAAGTACTACTGAAAGATGCTCCTGGTATAATGTGGCTCAAAGAAAACCCTCAACTATTATTGAATTAGCACTTACCAACAGAAGGAGTGATTTTAATGAGAGAAATTTCAATAATTCTTCCTCCGTGAAAGAGATGAAACTTTTTACAGATGAGGGGCAGGGACTAACAGATAAGTTCAAGGCCAATCAATAGTTCTGTGGGAGTTTAAATTCATGTCTTCCAAGTTCAGCTTGATCGACATTGTCTTATCTTTGAAAATCCATAGTTATGGAACAAAGGCATATGGGTATCTTATAAAGAAAATGTATCAGATCCTATGAGAAAAATCTATTGAAAAAGGCCAAATAAACTGGAGAAAAATTTTATGCACATACACCCCAAAGAAATTAAACTTTAATATTTAATGAAATATATACATTTCTCCTTTTGCTGAAAGCAGCTGCATTGTAATTTCATCCAAGATAATTTAATTTCAGATTTATTTCAAGGAACTCCTCATGGGGGCAGTTTACTGACTTCATCTGTCACAAATAAATCAGTATCCAATTCATATGAAAGTCACAAAAGAAGCTTTGCAGAGCTTAGAGTTATACGCCTCTGAGCATATTATTCAAATGAATGGGTCAATAAGTCACTGCGGCAGTTTAATGGTTTACAGTCAAATGAAAATAAAATCATGATTCCACTGAGTTCCTTCCTTCCTTCCTTCCTTCCTTCCTTCCTTCCTTCCTTCCTTCCTTCTTTCTTTCTGAAATTAAAAATGTCTAAAAATGTCTTCTCAATCATCCAAGTCATGGTTGTCCCAAAGGTGCTTTTCAAAAGGCAACTGAAATTTCTTGATTTTTTTTTATTCCTTTGAAGATGTTTCATTTCCTTAACAGTCATCTGGTTTTAGCACTCTGATGATCCATTGTTCTTCAGCATGCCAACTACTAAGGAATATAACTGCTACTGCTAAGAAATATAAATCCTTCCATTCTCCACTATTCATCCAGAACTGAAGAAGCTTCTTGAATGAGAAGCAAAAGCCCCCGCTCAAAAAAAAAGCAAGAAAGTCCAATTCCCTTTTGAAAAACAACTTTGGGAACCTACAATAAAACTTAAATGGGGTACTATTCTGCACATTTCTCCAATGTAATTCTAGAATGCAGACAGAATTATGTAGGAAATGAGAAGATGAAAAGGGAGAGATAGAGATGGATGGGTAGGTAGAAGGGCTAGCTTCCTTCAAGAGGATGCAAAATATGTTTCTCCTGTGCTAGGATTTCTGATGTTGCACGGGACAAAATCTGAAAGTCTTTGGGGAAAATTTGAAGAAAAATAAGAGGGGAGGGGAGGAAGAATTCTGTTGCTTCTTCTTCTTTTTGTCTTGCCAATGTAAGCTCTGAATAAGAAAGATCATTTTGATCAGAAAGTGGATTGCAAATAAAATACTAAATATTAGAATGAAATATACAATCATCACAGAATCATGCAATTTATTTATTTAATTAGTAAAGTGACACCTTAAAAATGTTCTTATGACACACCATGTCAGCAGACTGATATCTAAGTTTTCAGAGTTCTTTTAAAAATTTCATGCCTATGACCCAAAGATGCAAAACCACCATGGAAAAGTTCTAGGTCTGGTACCCCATGATCTCTTATTTTGCCATTGCAAACTTTCCTTTTTAACTGAGTTAGCTTAAGTGGTGTTGTTTGTACTCTGGTATCTTTTCTCCCTACTCCTCTTGCCAGAAAAAAAAAACCCAAGGGACTAAAAAAAAATTGGTCCCCCAAACTATTTCTATTCTCCTATACAGCATTCCTCTTATAAATGCAAAGAAAATTATGCATATAATCTGTGTATCTCCTGTGCTATATCTTTCTATCTGGCTATATGAGAAATATTATAATTTGCTATGTTGTACATAAAGAGTTGAAGGAAGGAAGGCACACAGTTTGGAGTTCTTGGTGCCCCCTGAGCTTGGTTGTTTGCTTCCAGACATTTCATTACCCAGCTAGATAACACCATCGTGTTATTTAGTTTAGTAATTAAATATCTGCAAGCAAGCAACCAAGCTCAAAGAGCACCAAGCACTCTACAGTTCAACCCTGAGCTGCAGAAATTCTTTTCTACTGAAAACATAGTTTACATTGCATAGAAACTACACATTAGAGAAAGCAGGAGAAACATTCTTCCATCTCATTAGCCTTCATATTCTCTTTCCTTTCTCTTTTCTGTCTTTCCCAAAACTTGTTCTATTCAGTCCTCATCTTACTATCAGTTCCAGTCTGCAAATCTACACACACACACACACACACACACACACACACACACACACACACAATTTATCTTCCACTGTTACTTTTTATTTTTTTCATCCCTATCTCCATTTCTACTCTCTTTTCTCTGCTTCTTCCTTGACCCTTTTTTCCACCTTTTATCTCTAACTCTTCAAATCTTATTTCTTCCACAACTTTCCCCTCCCTCAATTCTAAGGTAATTTTTTCCCCTTAGTTCTTAAATTAAGTATAACGGAGGTACAGGTAGTTCTCAACTTATAACCATTTGTTTAGTAACTATTCAAAATTAATATTTAGTAGTATATAAATATGTTCTCATAGGCAAGAGTAAAATTGATAATTTTGTTTTAGTTTGTCTGATTCCCATTTTAGTTATTTTTTTAAGTGGGGAAAAAATGAAAATTTGGTGGGGAAGTGATGTATTTGGGCATATCAGCACACCTAAACACCAGGGTGGGTACCCTTTATTGATGCAATGGATTTTTTAAAAAATTCCAATGTATTAATCTACAGAAAATAAAGTTGATGATCATGTACTTTCAGCTGCAGCTGCCTTTGATCAAGAATATAGTTGCATATGACAAAGCTTTTCTGACTAACAAAACTATCACTTCAGTTACCAGTTTAAACTGTCATGGCTTCTTATTTCATCCAAAGAGTCTTAGCAATTGTTCAAAGATTAAATCTGCTTTGAGAGTATCATCTCATTTGAGAGCAACTACAATTCCAAGAATCAATGATGATGGGAGGAAATATTAAAGCAGTCTGGAAGGTGATGTATGTACGTGAATCATAGAGTTCCAGTTCTTCACAGCTTTTAGTCACTTGCAACAGGAACGTAACAGGGAGGACTGAAAGGTTGGAGTCACATACTACTTCTTTCCAGAGGTGGTATTCAGCAGGTTCTGACCAGTTCTGGAGAACCAGTAGCGGAAATTTTGAGTAGTTCAGAGAACCAGTAAATACCACCTCTGATTGGCCCCACCCCCATCTATTCTCTGCCTCCCAAGTTCCAGGTGATCGGGAGGGAATGGGGATTTTTCAGTATCCTTCCCCTGCCATGCCCACCAAGCCATGCCCACAGAACCAGAAGTAAAAAAATTTGAATCCCACCACTGCTTTTTTCCCTTATTTGACATGACAGCATACATGCATCCTAAAGTAGGAAGCATGTAGAAAAAGTTCAACTGGCAATTCAAAATTGTTCTATTCAAAGTTGAATAGAATTTATATCAGTATTGGGGGAAAGAACAAGAAGGCTTCCTTTATTATAACTGATGCAGTTCTTTGTGTCCAGAGACAATCACTTCCAAACAGCCGTACTTAGTAAAAACACTGAAGCATGGTAAAGTTTATTTACTGTGTAAGTCTTGCCAAACAAAGGCAATGAGACATATTAGTTCTTGTTCAGACCTGCAGGATCTCAGATCCTTTTAAAGAAAATCATTAGCTATGTTAAATCACAAAGCTTTCTAGCCTGTAGCTGAAATGAACACTATACCATTGTCAAAGCTTTGTTGAACGATGTGGCATTAGTTCATTAGTGTAGCTTAATTGGACAAGAAAGTGAGGTGGGGGATATGCATGACAGTAAAACAGACTAGTCAAACTTTTATTAAAAGAGAAGAGAAAGATAAAAGAGAAAGGAAAAACAGAATGCTGTATGTAATAATTTTATCAAACTCATATGGTTTGAAATTATGCTAAGTGCATATGATTTCACTTTTTACCCATGTAGTTTTGGACTAAGACTTGGATCTTAGAGCAGCCCAAATTTATTGGATTCAAGCGTAATGCTGGAGAGAGTTGTCTTTGTCTGACTGTATGCATCTGTTGCTACTGGGGAGTCTAAATCAATAATGGCATCAAAGTCACACTGAGTAGAATCAATGTTATCCTCAAATTGCCTAAGAAACTTACCAGAGAAGGCCTTTATGTCTTCTAATTTACCATCCCATGATCCAGATGTTGCCTTTTGTAAACCTTCAGAGAAAAGATCTAGCCCAGTGGACTGCTGGTGGATGGAGCGGTGGTCAGTTTACCACTCTCAGGACCACAAAATAACCATATCATTATGCTTTAATTTATCTTATTTATTTACTGCGCAAGTTACTTCTCATTTCTCAAGTCAAGAAAGGTGCCAAATAGAGGCTTCAGGACTGAAAAGGAGCAAATATAGCCTAGGCATACTGAAACAAGGAATCTGTGGGATAGCCAGCTATGTGAAGCAGAAATTATATATATAATATAATATATATTATATTATATATATATATATATATATATAATATAATATATATATATATATATATATATATATAATATAATATATATATATGAAGAAATCAATAATAAAGATCAATAGATGTTTGTTGATTACCCATATTTTTCAGAGTATGACGCATCTTTTCCTTCCTAAAAGTGGGTGGAAATTAAGATGTGTTTTTTAGACAGAATACGGGCATTTTTGGCCTCCAGAACCCTCCGCGCATCACGTTTTCACCAAGGGTGGATTCTACTTATCTTTACTACCAGTTCGCAATGGGAGCTTGACATGGATCCGGCAATATCATTGTAAATTGACCATCATTGACCATCATCACCATTGACCATCATTTGTATTGTAAATGTTGTACCTTGATGAACGTACCTTTTCTTTTATGTACACTGAGAGCATATGCACCAAGACAAATTCCTTGTGTGTCCAATCACACTTGGCCAATAAAAAATTCTATTCTATTCTATTCCATTCCATTCCATTCCATTCCATTCCATTCCATTCCATTCTATTCTATTCTATTCTATTCTATTCTATTCTATTCTATTCTATTCAAAGACAAACTCTCTAGAGAGTCCAAAATGGAATTGCTGGGTTTTTTCCGTTTAATACAGTATATATATTTATTTCACCAGGATCTCTTGTTCAGATTGAGATACTAGAATCCAATTTGTATTACCTAGCTTCTATACCACAAATTCTTCTTATATAGCTACTATTTTACAGTTTTAGTCTTCTCATTCAAATAAACTCCTGTCCAATTCTCCTCTTTTTCCATTTCCCTGTAGTCATGGAGAATCTTTGCGTTTAAAACAGATTTGTCTTCCATCTGCTGGATAAATGGAAGCTTTGCAATCCATGCCCAATTGAATCTCTCCCCTGCCTTAATTAAATTACTGGTTTCACCAAATTAGTGCAGATTCTTTTATAATGATTTTTTTGTTAGTTCTGGAAATCTCCTCAGTATCAAGATAATGTTTCTGTCTGCCTGCTTTATCATTCTGTTGCCTAACTGTGTTGTTGTGTTGTCCTTTCTTGAATATGGCTTTCCGATAACCAATTTTCACACAGTTTCTTTATTTGATTGGCACCCACTTGAGGATTGCTGTAGAATTAACAGACTTTACTCTCTGCTTGATTTTAATTACACCTTTGCATCTATTAATTTTTTCTAAATATATTGTTGCAAAATGTAAATTTGAATCCTCTCTCATTTCTAGAGCATTTACCACAGTTTCAAAACATTCCGAGAGTCCAACATTACTTCCATTAAAACTGCCTTGGGTAGAATCACCCTTTGGACCTTTAGCTGGCATGATATTTCCAGTCTCTAGTTAAGGCTATGGTTTTCCCAGTTGCAATGTATGGCTATGAAGGCTGGACCATAAGAAAGGCTGAGCGCCAAAGAATCGAGGCCTTTGAACTCTGGTGCTGGAGAAGACTCCTGCAAGTCCCTTGGACTACAAGGCGAACAAACAAGTCAGTCCTAGAGGAGATCAACCCTGGCTGCTCTTTAGAAGGCCAGATCCTGAAGATGAAACTGAAATACTTTGGCCACCTAACGAGAAAGAAGGACTCACTGGAGAAGAGCCTAATGCTGGGAAAGATTGAGGGCAAAAGAAGAAGGGGATGACAGAGAACGAGGTAGCTGGATGGAGTCACTGAAGCAGTAGGCATGAGTTTAAATGGACTCCAGAGGATGGTAGAGGACAGGAAGGCCTCGAGGAACATTGTCCATGGGGTCGCGATGGGTCGGACATGACTTCGCAACAAACAACAACAAGCCTCTAGCATAGATAAGCTCTCTCCTTCTTTGCCTTTTATTACAGAAAAGTGCACTTTAACAAAACGATAGATTTTTTTCCTCATGTCATTTGCCTCATCTCCTCTGCATTTCTATTATTTCTTACACTTTTGAAATACTTTCGTTTACTGCAAAACAGATCATTCAATGATAGTAACCTCCTTCTTCTCCTTCTTGTTCTCCTCCTTCTCTTCCTCCTCCTCCTCCTTCTCATCTTCTTCATCATCTTCATCTTCACCATCTTCTCTCTCTTGACCTTCTCTTAATGGTGCTACTGCTCCCTATTCTTTTTTATTTATTTATTATGTTTATAAGCTGCCCATCTTGCTATCCAAAGAATCATATAGGATTCTTTTCTATGCACCTGGCCTGCAGGTGTGAACCGACCCTTCGATTCTATCAAGGAATCCTCAAGAAACCCAGACAATCAGCTGGAACTGTTTCCTGGCAAGCCCTTTGAAGCCAGACAGATCTGTGCTCACCCTTTTCCCCTTCATGTTCAGTCAGCCATATCCTGGTCCTGAATATAGATTGACACATTATCCTTGCTGAATGTTGCAGTCTGCCGCTACTATTTGCAAAGATTTATTTATATTTGGGCTAGGTTTGCTGGCTTGTTTAATTCTGTCATCTTTCCAAGGTAGACAGCCAAGAAATAACAGATACTAAAACAAAAAGGAAATCAAGCGAATCTCGACGCGGCACTTTTCTGATCATTTTGGTTACTAGACATTCAAGCTTCTGACTCGAATTGTCATTTCCTCTTGGGACCTCTTCAGCTGCTTTCCAGCTTGGATGCCCTTTGTTAGTCTTTTATTGGAAAGGACATGTGGGGTTTTCTGAATCCTTTTGTCCACCGGGTCTTTGTGATCTAAAGTCAAGGAGCTGAAAGGATTTAAATAATGTTACTCTGGAGAAATGGGCCCCAATTTACCCATTGAGCCTTCCCATTCCCAATGAAAGGTTAGTCTGAAAAAGAAACAAAGATCGGTGAATAGGAAGGAAGATGCGAATCAGTACAACGTGCTTCCTATATCCTGTTGGATCAAATTAAATCCTAGTCAGATCAAGAATGGCAGTGATGACAAAGTAAGAAAAATAACTCTGTCATATAAAGCTTTCTGTACATAACTACTTCTACGTAAGGATCTCCCTTGGTCTTTAAATGGAATGCTAGAGGCATGTCTCCAAAGACTAGGTGGGAACAATGCAATTAAGGTGGAAAAGCCAGCAACTTTATTCAATTTTAATTAAGTTTAAATACTAGAAGAAAATTCCTGAGAGTAAGAGTTGTCAACCAGTAGACTAGGCTATCTCATTATATGTTACGTTACATTGGAGGTCTTCAAATAGAGGCCCATGTCTCCAAAATGCCTTAGTAGATGTTCCACTGGATTAGGTGACTTCTAAGGTATGTCCGACTCTAAAACTCTTATGAATCTATAAACCAGAGTTAATATTTTTTCTACACAATTAATATATTACTTCTTTTTAAAATTTTAATTTTAAAATTAAAATCACATCTGCCTTCCTCACAATCCAACCTTTTTTTTTATAGTGTAGCAACTTCCAACTGCATAAATTAAGTGTATAATGAAAAATATGGTTACAATGTGGTTCCTATGTCAAATCACCATACAACTATGTTTGGGTGCACAGATTATAAGCATGTAGACTTTATGTATAAACAGCCACTGGTGATGCCAAGATGGGAAGCAGAGGCATTAGGAAAAATCTTCACAAACTACAAAACTGATCTAGTATAAGGCAATAGAAGAATGCTACCAAATGAAAGATTTATTACCATTGTAACTTATACTGGAGCAATGGATTCAGTAAGAGACAACTGTACTTGTCAACTGTACTTTAATTCAACTGTAATAGTCTACTGTTCTTTGATGGATTGATACCCAACAGATACTATCAGCCTTTATTTGTTTTACAGGTCCACCAGTGAATGTGAGCTGCAATATTTTCATCAACAGCTTTGGATCTATTGCAGAAACAACAATGGTAAGTAGAATGAAGCATGTCATCTCTGTAAACTTCCAAGTCAACACTGACATTTAACTTATTATACCCTTAAAATATGTTACTGATTTCCTGTTCCCATCTTTTATTTTATTTTTCCCCTTTGGTCAGCAATGAATCCCAAGCTGGCTGTATTATTACTGAGAGGATGAGGCCAACATTTTTAACTGAAAGTAGAGGGAATCAACTTCTCCACTCAGCCGCAGATTAAATTGATTTCTGGGTTGCTTCAGAATCTATGTTATTTCACAAATTAGCATTAGAAAACCACTGAGTTATAGTCATGTCCTATAATCTGGTTCTCTCACCAGGCAAAAATGGAAAACTCCAACTTCAAAAAATGCTGCAGATTCAGTGTCTTCAGGGTGTGTTCAAGTTAATACAAACACAGCTAATCCATGTCCTTTACACTATATACTACAGTACAGGTAGTCGTTGACTTATGACAACAACTGAGCCCAGCATTTCTGTTACTAATCAAAATATTGGTTAAGTGAACTTTGCCCCATTTTATGACCCTTTTTGCCACAGTTATTAAGTGAATCGCTGCAGCTGTTAAGTTAGTAACACGGTTGATAAGTGAATCTGGCTTCCCCATTGACTTTGCTTGTCAGAATGTTGAAAAGTGATCATATGATCCTTGGACACTGCAATCATCATAAATATGAGTCAGTTGACAAGCATCCAAACTTTGATCATGTGACCATGGAGATATTACAATGGTCATGTAAAAAACAGTCATAAGTCACTTTTTTCAATGCCGTTGTAACTTTGAACAGTCACTAAATGAACTGTTGTAACTCGAGGACTACCTCTATATCAAGTATATACTAATTATAGCATTCTGTGCCATTATTTCAGCTTGGTACAGGGACATGATTGTAATGGTTCATATGGTTAATATATTAGCATTGTGCATCAATTTGGGTGTGGCACATAAAATTCCATGGACCCGTTATTTAAAAGTATAAAAGGAAGGCAGGAACCCAAAGCATTTATATCATCGGATCACGAAGATGATATTATTATCATTTTTAGAAGGAATTCCCCACACGCAAACACACTTTTAAGATTTGTTTTAACTGAAACATAGCTTTTCGTTAAGGAATGATTTGTTTTAGCCATGGAAATAAGGAGCCACACTGAACTATTTTAGTATTCTGAAAGACTTATTTTGAAGTGGAAAATTGCATTATCAGGTCATTTCTGTAGAAAACAAAAAGCCGGCTTTCTGAGCAGATATAGCCAGCAGAGTTTGATGGCTCTACTTTAGTTTTGGGATCACTGTATGAATACTTATCCTCTTGGGTTGAAATTTACACAGTTATTATAATTCCTTTTTTTTATTTGGAAAGATTATTAAAATGCCAGTGTTGGGAATTTTAGCTCGCACATAAGACATTAAAGTTGACATTTAAAGATGCTTGAAACCATCTATTTGCAACACATAAAATGGTAGCTAATATTACATTACCATGTAAAGGTCTATTGAGTTCACCATTACAAAAGGGGATAATAAATGCTGGATAGAGCACAAAGACTATAAATACAGGAGAGATTATCAGGAGATACACGAAAGAGAATTCTGGCAAGCAGATCAATATTCCTCAAACATTAGGGAGGACAAGAGGACAAATTACACAGAAGATACAAATTCAAAAATGCACAATTCACAAAATAAGCAACAAAGAAAGGAGTCGGACTCTGCATTTATCCATATATCTATCTAGTTTTTAAAGGAGGGAGATGTCTATGGAATGGTTTCGAGCGACAAAGGTATCTTAAGAATCTTAATGTAGTACTACATCAACACACCTTTCTCATTCTTTGTATCAAATGGATTACTGCAATGCATTCTACATGGGGCTGTCCTTGTAAAGCACCTGGAAGGTGCAGGTGGTGCAAAACGCAGCAGTAGAGACAGGTTTGGGTGCCACTAGGAGTACGCATGAAACATCTCTACTGTACAACTGCATTGGATACAATATTGGTTATGACCTTGAAAGCTCTTCACAGCATGGACCCAGGTTACCTGAGGAACCATGTCATCCCAGTTAGCAATAGCAATAGCATTTAGACTTATATATACCGCTTCACAGCGCTTTACAGTCCTCTCTAAGCGGCTTACAGAGTCAGCATCTTGCCCCCAACAATCTGGGTCCTCATTTTCCAACCTCAGAAGGTGGAAGGCTGAATCAACCTTGAGCCTGGTGAGATTCGAACTGCCAAATTACAGTCAGCGGCAGTCAGCAGTAGCCTGTGGTACTGCATTTTAGTCACTGTGTCACCTCGGGTCTTACAAGTTACATCAACTTGTCCCACCTAGTCAGGCAGGAGGGGCTTCTTGCTGACTCCATCAGTGAAAAAACTTTGACAGATAAGGTCTAGGAAGAGAGTCTTCTCTGCTGTTGCCCCTGTCCTCCTTCTCCCCCTCTCCCCGAGATGAAGTTGGCCCCCCACTCTTTTGACTTTCCTGAAGGGTGTTAAGATCTGATTCTGTCAACTAGTATGTGGATCCAAGAATGGGATGCAACCCTGTGGGTGGCTGGTGGCTTGAAGGTGCTCTCTCTGTCTTTTTAACTTATGTATTTTTGTACAGACTTTTATGCGGATTTTATTATTTTTTACCTGTAAAACACCCAGAGTCACTTTGACAGTAAGATGGGTGGTATATAAATAATAAACAAAATGTTCTTAGAGACAAATATGTAGATATTTGGTGCTGGTGAGTTGCTAGATTCATTATTCTAACTACCTAAATGGTGATTGTTACTTATTGCAGTGCAGTGAATCTCAACTACTAAACCGTGCTTTGGAAGATGCAGCTAAGTGCTATCCCTTGTAGTTTGCCATCCCTCCCACCCTTGTTATTATTATCTATTCATCCAACAAATATCACAGTCTTTAGACTGGGTATTTTGTGATGATTCAGATTCTAACTGTGAGTTTAAGAATCATGGGAATTCTTATTACTACTACTACCCAATGTGTGGCACCAAACAAGTGTGGGGGGAAAATCCCATTTATTAAGGGTAGCTTTCTTGTGTTTTGGCTAATCAATTTAGATATTTGTCACTGGTAAAAGTCAATTCACCACCACCTAGAAGGGGTTTGAGTGGAAACTGAAGGCAACTGCAAGAGAGGGCAACTCTTATCTTTACTAATAATTGCAGTGGAAGGAAAGACAACTGAAATCCATCCTGTGTGATCGTTGAGTGCCTGGCTGCCAGCGATGCAAGCTGTTACCATAAGTGAGGCCAAGTAGCTTCATTGCTCAATGGTGCACAGGTAATGAATGCCCAATTTGTCCTATACCATGAAAGCTGTACAAGAAGACACTTAGTGTCAGTTCCTATCAAGGAGGACTCTGCATGTAAAACCACCAGTTGAGATCCAACACTGCAGATAGAATGCAATGCAATCAAACCATTATAAAAGTCATTTGGACTGCTGTTCCAGCATTCAGCATCATATACATTTCAGAAATCTTACAAGCACAGATAGTAAGATGATTGTCCTATTGTTCCAAGCGGTTGATGCATGGCACTGTACAATCATGCAAACAATAATATTGATAGCCCGGTCCATCGTGAATTTGGTCAGTCTCCCTTTAAAATCATCATCATTTAATGGCAGTGAATTCTCCGGTTTAATTAAATGTTATTTAGAGGAGCATTCTGAACTGTGGTGGGCAGGAACACATAAGAGCAGCCTTTTTTGATGGAATACCTAAGTTATAGGAAGGCATCCAATAGCACTTTTTCCGGTTAATGAAACCATAAACTTTGTAAAGCTTAAGCATTGTAACAAGAGGCTTTTAATGAGCTTTCAATTGGTTAGTCAGAAATGATGCTATTAGTCACCTTCTGTTTTTTGGCTACCGTACATCAACATGGCTCTTCTCCTAGAATGCCTAAAGAGGAAGTCTCTAAAGTCAAGATGGTGTGTTTATCTGTTGATGATTGGTACAGCAAGTAGCAATAAGACAAGCATGGTAGAACTTGAATAGTGCACGAATAAGAGATTATGGGGGATCTCAGGGCTCTAGGGTAACTTGGGGAGTTATAACAAAGAAAATCCCCAAGGAAGGCAATGTGAAACATACAATCACTAGGCACTGAGTACAATTTTCTCACAGTCACTCATGCCTCAGTCATTTCCCATTTGATTTGCTGCAATGTGCTCCACATGGGGCTGCCCTTAAAGATCACCCAGAAACTTCAACTGGTATAGAATACATAGTAAAGAGGGCCCTTAAGATTGCATCTGTTGCACAAGCTGCAATGGCATCCAGTTTCTTCTCAGGTGCCATTCAAGATGCTGGTCGTCACCTTCAAGGCCGACATGGCACAGGACCAGGTTATCTGTGGTACCTCCTTTCCCTAAGGACATCTACCTGTCCTACCAAATCAGATATGGTTAGCATGCTCCTAATCCCTTTCCCTCCCTCCTTCCACTTATGACTGTAACTTTGTTGCTTGTATCCTTCCAATTTATACTGATATTGTTTCCTGATTGCTTATTTGTAGCCTATGACTATCATTAAGTGTTGTATTATTAAGTGTTAAATTTGTACTCTCTGACTATCATTAAGTGTTGTAAGTGTTGTACCTTGACGAAGGTATCTTTTCTTTTATGTACACTGAGAGCATATGCCCCAAGACAAATTCCTTGTGAGTCCAATCGCACTTGGTCAATAAAAATTCTATTCTATTCTAAATACTGCCATCTTATAGGAACAAGGAAGTGTGCTTTTTCCACAGCAGCCTTTGTTCTATGGCAGGGGTCTCAACCTTGTTCCCTTTAAGACTTGTGGACTTCAACTCCCAGAGTCCCTCAGCCAGCTGGCTGAGGGACTCTGGGAGTTGAAGTCCACAAGTCTTAAAGGGACCAAGGTTGGAGACCCCTGTTCTATGGAACACCCTTCCATCCGAAGTTTGGCAGGCCACCGGCTTCCCAGCCTTCCATAAAGCTTTGAAGATCTGGTTTTTCCCTCGATGTGACTGCACATTGACTTGGCACCAGGTTTGGTTTTTAGCGTGTGTAGTTTTTATAGTTTTAGTATGACTTTTCTGCTGTTTTAACTTTTGATTAGGAGCTGGCCAGAGCTGGTTATAAGCTGGTTATAAGACAGCTATATCAATGTTTTAAGTAAACAAATAAATAAACTCAATAAATGGTTGTTTTTTACCTTACCAAAATGTCCTAAACTTTGGGCAAACATTGGGATCCTGCTATATTTTTATTATATAAAGTTTAGAAGCAGAAAGCCAGGATGAAAAAGTTATGAATGCAGTATATGCAACATGTAAAGAGATGAGTCACATAGAATTAGTAATATCCAGTCTGAAATAATAAAAAGACCTTTAACCAATTCAAAGTCAGGCGATAGAAAGCAACTTTTAAAGACCATGCATTGACATTTGGTATCCTCATTCAGCAGTGCCCTTATGTGATCTGTAGATATTATGGATGACTTTGTGATCTATGGATATATTATGGATGACTTCTCTTTAAATAGATTAAAGTCATCCATATTATAAATCTTGAGGGAGCTGCTGCTAAAAAGGGTAATAGAGAGAACTCAAGAAAGTAGAGTCTGGATGTAAATTCATTGAAAAATGATAGTTAGCCATCGTATAATTTCACAATCCAATACAAAGTATTTTTTTTGTAAACAGAATATAATAAAAATGTCATATTCCAACTTGGGATCAGAAGCTTTCCCTTGATTTGGTCTCCCTTGAAGGCTTATTGACATTGTCTTTGCAATGCCTAGTAAATTATTGTTGCTTTCTATTTCTACTGCAGCTGCAAATACATAGGCTGAAATAAAGAGAGGCACATCCCATCAGATAGCCAAAGTCAACAGAACTCTTGACTTATAGAATCCCAAGCATCAGGTTTTTTGTACCCTATTTTGACTATTTTTTTAAAGCCTACCCTTGTGAGAGAGCATAAATTATTGTAGCATTCCTTTTGAAAATGTAAAATACAAAGAGACAGCTGGTGTGTAAGAAGGAAGTGATTTGGAAAATATTTCTCTGCCACCCATGCACTAATTTTTGCCCTCAAAGGCACGACAATATTCAGCACAGGCATACAGTAAGTCTTGCTGGTGTATGCCCTTGCATACAAAAGAGATGTATGCATCAGCTGTGTCCATCCATTCTTGACTTTTTCCCACTGCAGGACAGGTCTAAACTGAAACTGACAGTTTTCAACTAAATTGCAAAGACATTGAGCCTCTGGGTACTGCCAGATTATGATTTTGGACCAGTTTGGATTTGGCATTGAAACTGGCTGATCCAATCATTTCAAGAGCTGAGTCGTCTTTTTTCCTGGCTCTTTGTTAGTTTATTTGAAACAGGATCAAATTTTGTCTTTTCTTCTGCGATGTTTGAGTGTATGGGTGGTCTAGCAACCTACCGGTAGGAATTCTTTTCTTTTCTGGCTCCTGTGAGCTATTCCATTTTCAGCCAACTACTTGAAAAATATCTGTGCATTCTAACAATCTGCAGGCCAACTAAGCCTCTGCTAAACAGGAGAGCAGAGTCTAGTCCATTTCACTTCCATTCTTTGCTGCCTACCTGCAAATCAATCAGGGCTGCATATTAAAATGGAATTCCTGCAGTCTGATGGCATTGTTTAGATTTCATCACCTAAGAAAATCTGCATATTTGCCCCTGAACATGCTATTAGGGGTACATAGGACTTACTGTAAATCTTCATATCTATCTCTCTATATAACTGTCTTTCTGTCTGCCTGATCTATCTCCACCTTATAAATTTCATTTGGGATTTCTCACAATAGCACATAGCCAGCCTTGGCTGACTCTGAACAAATCTCAATGAAGTAATATTTGGATGGAGAACTGCCTAGAAATCCTAAAGCGGTAGATTAGATTGGAGAATTTTTAAAAAACCAAACCAAAAGAAGAACACGGCAAACTATTTCCATGTTGTTGCCAAGAAAACTGTATATTCCTAATTTGGCAGCAATGTCTTTATAGTTTTTCATACTATGTGTGACTGCTGTTAAAGACCCTTAGAAAAGATGTAAGAACAACCCAATTTCACAGATTCATGAAAAAAACCTGAATGTTTGTTATTGGCTATGTCCCATTAAATTCCTTTTTCTGCATAACTTAACTTCTCACCTTAAAGCAATATGCTCCCACTTCCATTTAGACTAAGTTCTCAAAGCAAACAAGCCATTCTTGTGTTATTTCAGTATGCAACACAATAACACGAGCCATTCCACCTTCATATCAAATTCTGGTATAAGCATGTCCAGGAACATTTTTTTTTCCCAATCAGGATGTTACCTCCATTTGATCTACAGTCCATTCCTGGAGAACCCTAAGTTGTCCTTAACTATTTTAGTCAGACAGAAGCTGTTTCTTCCATATCCCAACACAACGTTTTCCTTGAATACAAGGTGATGCACTCCACCAGTAGCAGAGAATATCTGTAACCCATGGTTGAACCGTGGGGTTCTTTGTGGTGTCTGAGCTTGTTTGTTTGCTTGAGATGTTCCATTACCCAACTAGATAATATCATCAGTGCAAAAGGATTGTAGGGTCCTCCAGAACCAGATCGTGCCTTAGCTGCCCTGAGACAAAAAAAATTTGGACACTCCACAACAAATTTAAACAAATGGCCAAATTGACCAGTCTAGTCATCTGTCCAAACTCACCTCCCTCAGGCCATCCCACATTAAGAAAAGTAATTGGTGAATCTTTCCCCATCAGCTGTTGATGTTTGATAAGAAAAGAGGAGAACAAAGCTAGGGGAATCCACCAGTTCTTCTCTTTAATATGTCTTGAACACTACAAATAAGGGCAGCAACTTTTATCAGCATAGTGCCTGAGAATTCAAAGGGATTATTAGTGGGAGCAGCAAATTTTGTATAGGGAGTTTTCTGCTGGCTCAAGGTAGCATTTTGAGTTGGTAGCATTTGTATTTGGCCAAAAGGAACAGACCTATGTCCATCACTATGTCCTGGCATTATCTTAATAATATACATTTATTTCGTGTCTCATGTGAAATCAGCTCAAGAACAAAACTGACCTGCCAGATCTTAGCAATTATAATTAAATAAGCAAAATAGTATTTTGCTTTCAGGCCATTAGATCAATTACATTGATTTTCACTGACTGCAGCCATCACCGATTTTCACAAACAAAAAAAGTGAGGGTGGGAGATCCATTTATTTGATTTGTTTGGGTGGCTGCTGTTGGCAGAGATTCAGGATGCTTTTACCTTTTCCAGGTTTTCCCATATCTTTCTATCCTGATTTCTAACCTCTGCAGCTGATTAGCTGTATTTAAGGTTGATCACATTATTAGCTGCCTTCAGCAACTGAACCATTATCTGAGAGACATCATACTTTTAGGAAGAAGAAATAGCTAATTAACTGGAACATGGAAACATGAGTTTGTACTCCTTGTAAGTAGCAATAGCAATAGCACTTAGACTTATATACTGCTTCACAGTGCTTTTACAGCCCTCTCTGAGGGCTGCTTACAGAATCAACATATTATCCCCAACAATCTGGGTCCTCATTTTACCAACTTTGGAAGGATAGAAGGCTGAGTCAACTTTGAGACTAGTGAGATTCAATCTGCCAAACTGCTGGCAGCCGTCAAATCAGCAGTAGCCTGCAGTACTGCATTCTAACCACTGCTCAAAGTACCAAAGAGTATAATTTTCTTCATGCCCATTCAACTGGAGATGAGGAGCCATTAGTAGGAAGAAATTAGGCAGTGCCACCAGGACTACAAAATTGTTCAGAATGAAATTGTAAAGTCCTCAGACTTACGATGCGTCTCTAGCCTGGCAACAGCCAGGCAGTTCCTGATTGGATAAGATCAAGTTAGGCGGGAGTTTTTGAGCCCCGTCATTGGTGCAGCCGTTTTGACAGCTACTATATAAGAGCTGTCAAAGCGGCTCTGGTTGTTCTGTCAGAGTTTTTCCTTGCTGTTAACGTTGTGTTCAAATAAAGTTAGTTAAAGCCGTTCCTGACTGGACCATTATTGGGGAAGCTGTCTCCGGACTTAATAGAAATGAGACCTCTGAACTTCTATCAGAAATGCTGAATATACACTAAATATAAAATTATTTGCCAGTTGAGTTTTAAACATTCCCAAAACACGAACCTTTGCACAATGCCTTCCATATCAATGTAGATCCACATTTCTTCAAAAGGTTCTATTCTTTTTAAAATATATGATGATGGTTGTATATTGTATATCTGTACAGATACTTAACTTCTGGGCTTAACCTGATGTCATAGCTTAGTTTGCCTTAGAAGCATCTTTGTTCAGTATTGTATCTCTTGCTATTGCAATTACTAAATAACTGCCAAAGGAGAAGCAAATTGATTCTGAACATACCTAAAGCTGGTTCTCATGCCATCACCTTATTGTCATCCTTTCCTTGTTTTCAGGATTTGGGTCAGGGATGAAGTGTAAAATTTGGTACTACCGGTTCTGTGGGCGTGGCTTGGTGGGGGGGGTATAATGTGACTGGGTGGGCGTGGCCAGCTTTTTTTTTTTTTACTTTTAAAAGCATTTGTTCTACAACCTCTTCAGCCAAAGAGGTTGTAAAAAAATGCTTTTAAAAGCCTATGATGATCAGGCAACTCAGCTGGGATTGTCAGAGGAAAAAAAGCTTTAAAGGGTTCTGACGATCCTAGCTGAGTTGCCTGATCACCAGAACCTTTTAAAAACATTTTTAACAGCCTCTTCGGCTGAAGAGGTTGTATAAAAATGCTTTTAAAAGGCTCTGATGATCCCAGATGAGCCGCGCAATCATCAGAGGCTTTTTTTTTTTACTTTTAAAAACATTTTTTCAACCAAAGAAAAATGCTTTCAAAAGTAAAAAAAACAAAACCTCTGATGATCGCGCGGCACAGCTGGGGCGGAGGGGGGCAGGGATTTTTGCTACCGCTTCTCCGAACCACCCGCCACCATCACTACCAGATCGGGCAATCCAGTCCAAACCGGGAGCATTTCACCCCTGATTTGGATACATTTCCAAGTCTGCCTTAGAGAATCCTTTTCTTAAGCAGTCACAAGGTCCTTTTCACAATCTGATTTAGTACTCCACAAACTAAACTGAAATGTTTCCCAAATAGACAGTAATTCTAAGGCCCATTGACTTACATAACGACAAAGAAAACAATCAGCAAGTTCTATATTAGTTAGCAATGAGCACACATATCATTGTTTCAGTCCACACCTTTCCTTTCTCATCAGCTGCTGACTCACTGTCTCAGGTCCTCCCAAAGAAGAGATGTACTAAACAAAACATATCAATCCTGATCATAACAATTAATTTGGTCAAGGGCAGTGGAAATGGTTTATGATCTGGCATTCCTCAAACCCATCAAAAATGCAAATGAAGGAAGGGACTGTGAGGTTTTATTGCCTCTTTTTTGTTTATTAAATACCACCTGCTTCTTTTGTCCTCTGAGGCCAGGAGGAAAGGGACAGATGGCAGAAAAGTGACCCTGGCCAGACAAAGGAAGCCAAAGATGCCACCCATCGTCCAGGATAAAAGATTTGGCTTCACCTGGCTTGGAGATGCTCAAGGGAGTTGTAAAGACATGAGATTAAGAAGCAGACATCATTCTCGGCGGAGCTGGTGAGACAAGCTCCAATTAAATTATGGAACAAGCCTATAAAATTTGCAGCACTGTCTGGTTTTGCAGTTGGATGGAGGAACCCCATAAACTAGTGAGCTATTTAGTAGCCTCTTAAACAAGCCAATAGCAGTCATTAGGGAGGCATTGCCATGGAACAAAGGGAGATGACCAGATGGGGTTAGTTAGCAGGCATCTTTGTGACTAGGCAGAAGTTACGATTCTTGTGTCATCCAAATGACACTCGATTTCTCTCGATTTGTTACTTTAAACAGCTAAATCAAGCTTGGATCTAGATTATACAAACAAAGAGGTAAGCAGAGAGGAGACATACATAGATGACCGCAGTAGCTGTTCCACTGACAACCAGAAAAAGCAGCATGAGTAAGCACAATGCAGGAAGCTGTGCTGCTGGTAATTAAACTCAGCCTACAAACACAAAGTATAGCCAACCACAAATCAAAGTACAGGCAAACAGAGTAACAATTTGCTGGCAGCAATATACCAAAGTATTTACAGATTTATACCCAGGTGGGTTGTTTTGCATGTACCATCAAAATCTCCAGCCAAACTTCACTAGAGGTAATTTGAAACTAATATTCCGGGGCAAGGCTTGCTGTTCCTAAAGGATCTTTCCTTACAGATTCTCATGTGCTTCTATATCTGGATCAGATTCAGCTGCCAGACATCACATAGGAAGGTTCTGGTGTTACTAGCTTACTTCATGGAATCATGGGAGTCTTCATTTTGTTTTAATCTTGGACAAGAGCTCATCCACAGAGGTCATGACAAGCTGTGCCTAAATGCTTCTAACAAATGCAACATATTGTTCACACACTGACCCACCCAAATTCTTTTGAGGATATAACATCCAGCATCCGACATTCAGACACCTGAATTCTGGGGTTCTGTGTAGGTTAAAGTTCTGCTTATACATCTTCAGAGAGAGGAGGTGATTTAGAGACAATGTGTAGATTTTACATGCATAATTTCATGCGCAGAGTATTTGATACCACTACTTGGGGCTCTCTGATCTTAATTGTTTGCTTGCAGATGTTTCATTTTCTAACTAGGTCTGTGGGGTTTGCACCTGTCCGGTGCAAGAAATCAGGAATCATGATAGAGTTCAAAAGTACTACAAATTCGTTTCAGGCAAGAATCTGAACTACTAATAATTAAGGCAAATTAGCACTGGATAGGAGTCAATGGACTTCAAGGAGGGCTGAGCTTAAGTATTTTACAGGGGCATAGAGACTCCAAGCTAATGGTGTGTTTGACCCCACCCTTGGGCTCAGCCTGATCATCTCCTACATCTCCCTGTCTGTACAGAGTAGCCTGCCCTACCAGTGTTGATGGAGATGTTCCTGATAATTCCTTGCATATGGTATTGTTTTCTGCGTCGTTGTCTGATGTAAGTCCTCACTTATCTGGGTTGTTGGAGAGGATTTTCGTATAGTTCTTAATAATAATAAAAACACAGTTGGAAAGCACCTTGGAGGCCTTCTAGTCCAACCGCCTGCCCAAGCAAGAAACCCTACACCATTTCAGACAAATGGTTATCCAACATTTTCTTAAAAATTTCCAGTGTTGGAGCATTTACAACTTCTGCAGGCAAGTTGTTCCACTGATTAATTGTTCTAGCCATCAGGAAATTCCTCCTTAGTTCTAAGTTCCTTTTCTCCTTGATTAGTTTCTACCCATTGCTTCTTGTTCTACCCTCAGGTGCTTTGGAGAACAACCCGACTCCCTCTTCTTTGTGGCAGCCCCTGAGATATTGGAACACTGCTATCATGTCTCCCCTAGTCCTTCTTTTCATTAAACTAGGCATACCGAGTTCCTGCAACCGTTCTTCATATATTTTAGCCTCCAGTCCCCTAATCATCTTTGTTGCTCTTCTCTGCACTCTTTCTAGAGTCTCAGCATCTTTTTTACATCGTGGCGACCAAAATTGAATACAATATTCCAAGCGTGGCCTTACCAAGACATTATAAAGTGGTATTAACACTTCACGTGATCTTGATTCTATCCCTCTGTTTATGCAGCCCAGAACTGTGTTGGCTTTTTTGGCAGCTGCTGCACACTGCTGGCTCATATCTAAATGGTTGTCCACTACGACTCCAAGATCCCTCTCACAGTTACTACTATTGAGCAAGGTACCACATATATGGTACTTGTGCATTTTGTTTTTTTGGCCTAAATGTAGAAGCTTACTTTTTTCACTGTTGAATTTCATTTTGTTAGATAGCGCCCAATGTTCAAGTCTGTCAAGATCCTTCTGTATCTTGAGCCTATCTTCTGGAGTGTTGGCTATTCCTGCCAGCTTGGTGTGTCATCTGCAAATTTGATGAGTTCCCCATCTATCCCCTCATCCAAGTCATTGATGAAGATGTTGTACTGGGCCTAAAACAGAGCCTTGGGGTACTCCACTGCATACTTCCCTCCATGTGGATGTAGTTCCGTTGAGGACTACACGTTGAGTCCAGTTGGTCAGCCAGTTACGAATCCATCTGGTGGTGGTGCTGTCTAACCCACATTTTTCTACTTTATCTAGTAGTATGTTATGGTCTACTTTATCAAATGCTTTACTGAAGTCCAAGTAAATTATATCGACAGCATTCCTCTGGTTATTCTGTCTCCTTCCCCACTTCAGACCCACGAGCTGGCCTTCAGCCAGTGGATTCACAGCTCTTATCAGTTCTGGCAGAGAAATCGCAGCTGCCTGCCAAAGTTCAAACAAATGACTCACTTAGCAAGACTTTCAGCTCTTTTTGAAACGGATCAGCTAAAGTTTGCTTCCTGTGGAGTGAGAGCAGTCCCAAAGCTCCTTATATATCCTATGGGGTGGGCCTCCTGCCCCACCCTTCCTTTTGATGACGACGCCTCTCTAATCTCTAAGCGCAGGTCAAGCCAAGCTTGATTATTATTATCAGCTGGGTCTGAAGGTGTAGCCTGGGGAAGGGAGGAATCAGGGGATGACGGCCTCATTACGTCCTCTGACTGGTCTGGTTCTGGCTCCTGGAGCTGAGCCAAAGGAATCGGTGCTCCCGAGGTAAGCCTTACCGGCCCTTCCCCCTCACTCTCGGAGTCACTTTCGGGCATGGGGCCAGGTTCGGGGGCTGGAGTCACAACACTGGTCCACTAATTTTGTCACTATATTTTGTCACGACATATATAACAATATTATATATATGCTTATATATCATATAGTTATTTCATGCTTATGCTTATATATACTACTGTGACAAAATAAATAAATAAATAAAAAATAATAAAAAATAAAAAATGTTGTGACAAAATAAATAAATGAGTTCGGATCTTTTGTTTCCTTTTTAACATTTTTTAAAATTATCTCTTTTTATTGGTTTGCAAATGTATTTTATTTCTATGTATCTATTGAGGGCTAATTTGTCTGATACCAAGTTTCCAGGAATTCCCTAATGTTTTTGGATTTAGTTTGGACTAGGATTCGCACAGTTTCCCAGTTAAAATGTTGGTTTCATAAACCATATGGAGCTACCTATACTGTCTTCTGCTGAAACCTCTACTTATTGTCGTTGTCATTTTTAAAAACTGGAAAAGACTTCTGAAACACAAAGACTCGTGGCTAATCAGAGTAAATTGTTTATTTATAGTAGGCAGCTTCCCAAAATTTAATGCCACGGGCTTGTCTTCTTCCAAACAGGAATCATGTCTAAAATGATTATTAACAGTGAGTTAACCAAATGCATGGATAATATTGACCAAAACAGTGTCTCTGAACTAGATTGCCCTGTATTTGTGCACCAGATGGGATTCACAAGAAAAAGCGGAAGAGAGAATGAGAGGACGACTCAGTCAAAAAGTCAGGATCAGCACAGCTTCAAATAGAATTGGAAAAACTCCAACCTGAATGTCAACACCCAAAAAATAGACCCCAGATGAGTTGGTATGAGTGTAGGGGGAACAGAATTTTCAATGTCACTTTTGGGAGGAAAGCTTTTGTTCATTTCAGGCAAAGCAAAGAAATTTCTGCTTTTGAGAAAAGGTCTCCTGGCTGGGAAGAAAAGAATTTAGTTTTCAGTGCTTGCCCATGCTAATCTTTTCTTACAGAAGTTTTGGCCAAGCAGCTAATTCATTCTGCAAGTCAAGTCGTTTCCCTCTTCGGTGACTTACCCTTTTCTTGATTGTAGAAAGTCGATCCCATAGAAAAGATGGGATTAATGGTAACCTTTTCATAAAGCTGTTGTGAAGATGTAAAAAATTACATAGTAAATTTAAAGGTGCGCACTTCAAAGAACTCTTTAGAAATGATTGTACTTAAAAGTTTATTATGCTGAAGGATTCAATGACATAGTCATGCACCTTGTAAATTATTAGTATAATTTTTTTAAAAAGGATGATTGATCTGTACATGGCCCTGAATAATGTTTTTCTTCACCTGGATGCGCCCCGGAACTGGCTTGCCCCAGAATGGCCTGAGCATTTCTGCATGAAGTAGGTGTTATGGACTACAGCTGGTTACCCTGTGCAGAACCTTTTGGCTACAGAGTTAAAAATAAATATAGTTCTCTGTCAAATATCCCCAGCAGGGAAACTCACAGAAGAAGAGCGGAATCCAATTGGTAGTGAAGACCTAATATGTGTGTGTGAGGAAGGGGTCACTCATTCACCCTAAGCAGTCTTTTGCTAACCTTCATGCTGCACTGAGCTTTGTGGATTACGGTGGGTTTTTGGTTTTTTTTCCCAGAGAGCTTTCTTTGGGCATTCACCAATCCTTTTGCTTTTCTTTCTTCAATGCAGGATTACAGAGTGAACATTTTCTTGCGGCAGCAATGGAATGATCCCAGGCTGGCCTACAATGAATATCCAGATGATGCCCTAGATTTGGACCCATCCATGTTGGATTCCATCTGGAAACCTGATCTGTTCTTTGCTAATGAGAAAGGAGCTCACTTTCACGAGATCACTACAGATAATAAACTCCTGCGGATCTCCAAAAGTGGCAATGTCCTATACAGTATCAGGTATGTTTCCTTTTAACAGAAGATAACAGAATAACAGAGTTGGAAGGGACCTTGGTGGTCTCCCAGTCTAACTTTCTGTTCAGGCAGGAAACCCAATACCATTTCAGACAATCTTTTCTTAAAAACTTCCAGTGTTGGAGCATTCACAATTTTTGGAGGCACTGATTAATTGTTCTAACCACCAGAAAATTTCTCCTTAGTTCTAGGTTACTTCTTTCCTTGATTGGTTTCCATTCATTACTTCTTGTCCTACCCTCAAGTGCTTTGGAGAATAGCCTGACTCCCCTTTCTTTGTGGCAGCCCCTGAGATATCGGAACACTCCTAGTCCTTCTTTTCATAAGACTAGACACACCTAGTTCCTGCAACCGTTCTTCATATGTTTTAGTCTCCAGTCCCCTAATCATCTTTGTTGCTCTTCTCTGCACT